>NW_007247424.1:22094-66213 GCF_000164805.1 Carlito syrichta
GGTGATCCTTCCGCTTCAGCCTTCCAAGTAGCTGGAACTACAGGCGCGCGCTACCACGTCTGGCTAATTTTTTTGATTTATTGTAGAGATGAAGTCTCACTACGTTGCCCAGGTGGGTCGCAAACCCATGGGCTCAGGCAATCCACTCACCTGGCCAATGTTACCTTTAGAATGATTTTTTTGGCACCCCAGTATATACAATATGTATGTATACATAGATATCTGTGTATGTGTGTGTACATATGTATAAATATATATGTTTAGATCCCAAAGGTATCAAAAGAGATGACAACTTGGTGCTAATAAGAAGCTTGTATACAAGTGGAGGGCAGTCATTCATGCCTCACTAATAACTATTCACAATGAAACACTGGGTTACATGGAGTAATTCTTATTTTAGAACAAACCATAGGCTGCGGTGGCTGGGAGCGGCCACTGCACTCCAGTTTGGGCGACTCCAACTCAAAAAAAAAAGAATAAGGACATAAGCTGGGCTCGGTGGCTCAGCCTGTAAATCCTCCGCCTTTGGGAAGCTGAGGTGAGTGGAATGCCTGAGCCTGCGGGTTCAAGACCCGCCTGGGCAACTTGGCGAGAGCTCATCTCTACAATAAAAAAAAAAAAAAATTAGCCGGGCGCGATAGCACGTGCCTGTAGTTCCAGCTACTTGGAAGGCTGAGGCAGAAGGATCGCTGGAGCCCAGCAGGTCGAGGCTGCGGTGGCCTGGAGCAGCCACTGCACTCCAGCCTGGGCGACAGAGTGAGACTCCAACTCAAAGAAGAAAAAGAAAGAATAAGGACATATCCCACTTTCAGAAAGGGATGGGAAAAAAGAAAAAGGGCATAGTATAATAATATATCTATAATATCATAAATATAATATATAAATGTACACTATATAAATATAACATACAAGCCGGGCATGGTGGCTCACACCTGCAATCCCTGCACTTTGGGAGGTAGAGGTGAGAGAACTGCCTGAGCCCAGGGGTTCGAGACCAGCCTGGGCAACTTGGTGAGACCTTATCTCTACAATAAACTAAAAAGAAAAAATTAGCTGTGCGTGGTGGCATATGCCTGTGGTTCCAGCTACTTGGAAGGCTGAGGTGGAAAGATCACCTGAGCCCAGCAGTTTGATGATGCAGTACCTGTGAGTGTGCTACTGTACTCCAGTCTGGGCGACAAAGTGAGACTGACTCAAAAAAAAAAAGGAAATACACACACACATACACATATAATAAAGATGCTCCAATTGTCTATAGCTAATCTTTTATAAAATCACATTTACAATTTTACTTTTATGTACACGTGGGTTGCAAAAAGTGTCTCCAAAACTATTTTAACATTTGCAAATTTCCCAGCAATACTAAACATTTAGTAAGTAAATACCAGTTGCAATTGTATATGCTTCTTTTCAAATATTTACACTAATCAGATACATTAGTTTTATAGTTGCATGCCTCATACATACTCACTATATTTGAATAAACTAGCACTGAGTAATCACCAACTAGAATATTAGAGTGCTATAAAAATGATTACAGTTCTGAGTAACCTTAAACAGTCTTTGCGACTTAGAAAAATCAAATTTCTTACTTTATTTAGATCTTCGTGGAGACCATCCATTAGGAACAGAAGCAGTTCTTGTGAATCTTGCTGACTGTATCCTGCAAACTGGTCATTAATCTTCCCAATGGTGATTTTAAAGTCTTTTGGACTGATATATCTATACTGTCCTGTCCACAAGGCTTTCATGATTATACCAAATTCTTCTGCCACTTCACCTTTATGCCCCAACAAATTTGACCTGTACAAATAAAATTAAAGTTACAAAAACAATAAAGGAAATTTTTATAGCTTTTTTTTGAGCTGGGGTCTCACTCTGTTACCCAGACTGGAGTACAGTGGCATGATCATGGCCCCACCATAGCCTCTGCCTCCTGGGCTCAGACCCGACTAGCTGGGACTACAGGCATGTGCCACCATGTCTGGCTAATTTTTTTGATTTTTTTATAGAGATGAGGTTTCACTATGTTGCTCAGGCTGGTGTCAAACGATCCTCCCACCTCAGCATCCCAAAGTGCTCGGATTACAGGCGTGAACCACCACGCCTGGTTCCAACAAAGGACATTTTAAAAACTTAAAGTACAACAGGTTCTTGATGACAACATTAAGCTATTCACATACCATAGCCCTACCCTAAAATGTTTATCACCAGATACTCATCTGAATCTTACTTTGCTTATCCCCTCCAACTTACTGCTTGCTTTTGGCTGTGAGTCCTGCAATCTCTTCCTCCTAATCAACAGGCTCCAGGTTGTGACAGTGAGGTTTTGCCTTCCTGCATTCTTCCTGTCCCATCTGTCCTTTACTAGTCAGAGAAGGCTTTTCTCTACATTATTCTTAATAAAGATACCCTCTCCTTTTATTAATTTGACTTCTCTGGAGCTGAGTGGTAAGTGCTATAGTTTGAATGTGTCTCCTCCAAAATTCAGGTGTTAGGCTGGGTTCAGTGGCTCAGTCTGTAATCCCAGCACTTTGGGAGGCCGAGGCGAGTAGATTGCCTGAGCCTGCGAGTTCAAGACCTGCCCAGGCAACTTGACGAGACCTCGTCTCTACAATAAATCGAAAAAACTAGCCAGGCGTGGTAGTGTGTGCCTGTAGTTCCAGCTACTTGGAAGACTGAGGTGGAAGGGTCACCTGAGTCCAGCAGGTTGAGGCTATGGTGGCTGTAGGCATGCCATGCACTCAGCCTGGGTCGCAGAGTGAGGCTCCAACTCAAAAAATAAACAAAAAAAAATTCAGGTGTTGCCAAGGTGTTAGTATTAAAAGGTGAAACCTTTAAAGAGGTGATTAAGCTATGAGGCTCCTTCTGGTGAATGGGGTTAGGTACCCTTTAAAAGGGCTTGCCAGAAGGCATTTGTCCTCCTGCCCCGCTACCTCCCACCATGAGAGGATGTAGTGAGAAGGCTCACCAGATGCTGGCACTTTGATCTTGGCCCTCCCAACCTCTAGAGCTCTGAGAAAACAAATTTCTGTACTTTATAAATTACCCTGTCTCAGGTATTTTGTCATAGCAGCACAAAATGGACAAAGATAGTAAATATAGGTACATCAACCTTTTAAAATTATCACACAAAAAGTAAGATATTTATTTACCTGTTAATATCATCTTGATAACAGTTTCGGTTGAAGTAATCAGCCAGATGTGGAGCATTACATAGGCACTGCAATATTGAGTTCATGTAACAAGTATTTCCTAAATTACGAAGTCCGGTAAGAGCTGGTCCAGATCCTCCAAAAACAGGATTGAGGTTCCGAATCTGAGAAGCAGAAAGCCTTGAGATCTCGGCTTTAGGGTAGCATGTGGGTCTGAGGAAGGAAAGTATACAAGATGCCTTAAAATGCAAAGGAGCTGCAATTACGTTCATACTACAAATGGCAGCAAACAATCACTGTGTTAATTCATAAAGTGCTGGGTCTAACAGGACACTTAGGACCTAGAGAAACACTGGCTGAATTCTGAGACCCACCACGAAACACATCTCTTTAACCTCTTATGTAGGACCACAGTTCTTAAGAGACACCGGAGATGACAGATTCCCCAGCTTTTCATGAAGCAGGAGCTCTAGTAGAGAAGCTTCTTTTAAACCCCTTTAAATGATCCCTAGAAGTTTGACACTATAAAATGTTTGAACTCAACCAGAAAAACAAGAAATCAAAAAACTATATTACTGTGAAGGATAAATCAAAGGAGGCAAAGGTTATTTGAGGAGCTATTACCTGAAGTTTACAGGTGTGCTGCCTAGCCACCCATGGCTAATCAAATTTAGATAATTAAATTCAGTTCCTCAGTTGCACTAACCACGTTTCAAAATAGCCATAAACCACATTGGACAGCCCAGATACAGAACATTTCCATCACTACAGAAAGGTCTACTGGACAGTGTGGACTAGAGAATGCCTCCTAGACTTTTGTTATGTAGTGTATTTGATTTAGATATGGAACTACTGGAACTGCCATAGCATTAAGGAAAATCTTAACTGATAGGTCTTTTTTCTTTTACTGATCCTTAATATTCTTCCATCTCTAAAAGGCACAAGTGAAAAGACTAAACTATAACTCAGTCAGTTTTTCTTTATGTGTATTCAGGTACATGCACTCATGTGCTCTTTTTCTGTTCAAAACAAAAAATACAAGATCTGCGTATGAGATAGCCTTTAAAACACTGTCAAATTAACATACTTTAATAAGAATAATTATTCAAAAATAAATTAAATCTCACCAGTTATAATGAACCCTAAAACCTGTAACAAGATTACAGAATTTTAAAAGGTTCCTTCAAATAAGTTTTCAACTAAAGTCTTCAGGAGGAAAAAATTTCAACTACTTTCTTGGGATGTGTTACTAAAGAGGTTAAAAAAATAGCCTAATTGGAATTCCATAGCAATTAAGAGAGTATGTATAATAAATGGGAAAACGAGCTCATTTATTTATACTGCCATCTATTTCCCCCACTCCTCCCAAAAAAGTAAAGATCAGAAGTGGTACATAGACTTGAAAGCCATGTCCCCATAGCCCTATTCAGCATTAGCCAGGAGGAAAAGAGGAAAAGGGAGGAAACCAGGAATATATCCAAATGAACCTACTGGTCACTACTTGTAAACATAAAAGAACAAATATAACAGAGGAAAAAGGAACAAAATAGAGGAGAGGCTGATATACTAAAATGCTTATTATTGTAATATTACAGGAAAACTTCACTCTCACATTTCCAGGGAAGGAAAAAAAGTTTGGAATTTGAGTGCTATAGCAAGGCAAGCTCAACAATCCTATAAATTATGTTTCTCAAAGAGAGGTTTAGAGACCACAGAAGGACTATGAAAAACTTGTGGGTAGTATGTGGCATGTAGCCATAAAATATAATGATGTATATATTTTTACATCTACATTAATACTTAGATAATCCTCTCTGGTATTATACTAAGTTAGCATTCGGGAGAAAAGCCAAGGACATTTTCTTTGTTTTTTTCTCCGTGGTAAACAATAATGGCTGGTAGCCAAAGAAATATCTAACTCCCTGACATTAGTGTGTTGATACAGAGTAGAAGTTTTAAAATACAGCACATTATTCTAGTTCTAGGAGTTAGGCCAAACATACTTGTTTTCCCGATTAACTGCTGGAGTGACTGTTGGCTTTCTCTTCTCTTCCTCTTGAATGGCCTGGGTTATATCTGGGGAGGAGTAGGAGCGCTTCAGTTTGGAAGGTTCCCTATCCCGCTCAGCAGGAATCTGTGGCTTGGCTTTATGAGTTGGAGGGGTGGAGGGAGGTGCAGATGAAGGAGCCATTTCCGGTGGATACATATGAACAGTGTTGGTAGGTGAGTGATAATAACGAAAGGTTCCAGTGATTGGGTCAAGAAACTTAGATGGAAAAGAAAAAAGAAGGTCAAAAACCAAAAACAACCATTATATAAACAATGAAATCACACAAAGTATTTTACTGCTAAATTTACTTTTGGATTAAAATAATTTAAGTAAAGTAGAAATAAATGCTTCTATAAATTCAACTTTGAAAGAAATCTAGGTTTTAAAGTAATACACTGTTTCTAAATGACTAATGCTAGAATGCTCATTTATTGTAGCCAGCTCCCCAGGTTGAATACTGAGAAATCTCACCCATGTTGTAGTTAGGAAAAAAAATCTATGTTCTCCATAACAAAGAAACACAATTGACTCTGCATTAGAAAAGATGTAAAGTAGAGATTTTGTTTTAAAGAAGACATAGTGAGTATGTTATTTATTTCAGTGCTAATTTTGACATTTACCTTGGCCCATCCTAAAGGCAGTCCTGGTACAATCCTTCCCATTTCTTCACTTCGTGCTCTTGTCAGAGGCTCTCGCTGAGCCTGGTTTAAAAAACAAAACAAAACAAAAACTGACTTTTCAATTAAACTTTCCCATATTCAAATTTATGTTACTAGTATAAAAAAAAAATCTTGCCTTGGCTGTCCTTCATATTTTTTAAAGCAGGTCCAAAGATGAAGAAAACATATGTTTTTCTCAAAGTCCAAATATTACTATGCCAAGGGGAAGAGGCATGTATGTACAAGCCTATAGTGATGGGGACTGGCAGGTGTGGGGGCTGGCATTCTGTAGTAGTTCATGCGGAGGATCATGGGGAGGAGAAAAATAAGTCCAAGCAAACACAAAAGTCTATACAATTTCTTCTTTAAAAATTTTTTTCTTGAGTTTCAAGGTGTGTTATTTTTAGTCAAATAAAAAAATTTTAACTTTTTTTTTTTTAGAGAGACAGGGTCTGTTGAACAGGCTGGTTGGGAACTATTGGTCTCAAGTGATCCTCTCCCCCTTGGCCTTTCAAAGTGCTGGGATTATAAGTGTGAGCCAGAGCACCTGGCCAAATAAGTTAACTTTTAATTTCAGTTTCCCAAAGTAAACAATTACACAAAATCTAACAGTATACTTCAGGTCTATGTTATTGTGCCCTTTGTGTGGTAAGAGGCATGACTAGTCCTTTATGTCATATCTAGGGAACATGTTATAGTATCCTACCAAATGAATATTTGTAAGAAAGGTTACAAAATTTCATATCATGGCCTATTCTAAATCTACCTAAAGTTATCTTGCTCACCTAGCATTTCTTCTTCTATATTTATTCATTCCACAAAATATTGATGAAATGTTTTGTAAGTAAATATAGACTGATACACTGAGGCACAAACCTCAATATAATTGGATAAGATACTTCCACTTCCTTTAATGAAAAAGTACTATTAACTCATTCATGACCACTGACGTGAACTTACATCATTCCAAATTCTGTTCCTGGTTGCCACTGATGTGAATTTACCTCATCGTGGAAGACAGTCTTTTTGGGTTTATAATCCAATTAACAATACAAAGTACAGAATGCTAGTCAGAGTGGTGTCTGAGGCAAATACTGGATATGTCTGCAACTATCAGCTATATTGTGAAAAAGGTGATAATTTAGAAAAGATCATTTCACTTGTGCTTAACAACAGACGTTAAGCTAGCTTCAGATCTTTAAAATTTTCACCCACAATCAATATTAGGAAAGTGAAAAACTTGCTGATTGTGAATGTGTTAATAATAGAAAACAAAAGGCCTAATAATAAGCCACCCATTTCTGTCTTTATGTTCGCCATAAAGTTTTTAAATAAATACATTCTGTGGAACATAAACATATAATAAATAGAATCCATACACTGGAAAAAGTTCTGTCAAAATGAAGGCAAGTGGAACAACTGAATATCCACATACAAAAAGATGAATTTAGATCCTTATACTATATACAAAAACTAACTCAAAACAGAACATATATCTAACTGTAAGAACTAAAACTATAAAACATTAAGAAACAAACACAGGAGAAAATATTCATTACTATATGACCTGGGTTAGACAAAAAGGTCCTTACAGAAAATGCCAAAAGCATGATCCACAAGAGAAAAATGTGACAGATTAGACTTCCACCAAAACTTTTGTGCTCTAAGAGATTCCACTAAGAAAACAAACAATTGCCCAGGCTAGTCTCAAATTCGTGAGCTCAGGAAATAAAAAAAGAAAGAAAGAAAGAAAATGAACAGATAAGCCACAGATTGGGAGAAAATATTTGCAAATCATATTTTTAATTTTTTTTTTTTTTTTTTTGAGTTGGAGTCTCACTCTGTCACCCAGACTGGAGTGCAGTGGCCGCTCCCAACCACTGCAGCCTCGAACTGCTGGGCTCCAGCGATCCTTCCGCCTCAGCCTTCCGAGTAGCCGGAATTACAGGCATGCGGTACCACGCCCGGTTGATTTTGATTTATTGTAGAGATGAGGTCTCGCCAAGTTGCCCAGGCAGGTCTCGAACCCAGCAGTCCACTCACCTCAGCCTCCCAAAGGCGTGGGATTACAGGCTGAGCCACTGAGCCCGGCTTTTATTTAAAAATTTTTTAAGGGACAGGTCTCGCTACATTGCCCAGGCTGGTTGTGAACTCCTGTGTTCAAGCAATCATTTGTCTTAGCCTTTTGAGTAGCTGGTACTACAGGCATGCACCACTTCACCCAGGCTTGTACACACACTGATCATGACCTTCTTGTGGATTTTAAAAACAGCAGTTAGCGCAGTGGTAGAGACACAGTAGTTGCTCAGAAAACACCTTAAGTTTTAGCAATGATTAAATCCTGAGAGGGTTGAGCCTTCTTAATATTTTAGGATTACTTTAAAATATTATTTCATCAATACTTAGTTGTCTATGGCACTTTACATAACCATGAATGTAGAGTGGAGTATATGGTGTGCAATTTAAGATGGCCAGAAGATATTAATGAGTACGGTAGCTGCCTGAAAGATGGAGAGATGGTAGGTGGCCAACAAAGACAAACTTTGCTTTCCTCTCATTGTTGCCATGGACCTTGGCAGTGGCTGGTGTGAAGCCTACTTAAAGTATCAGGACCAGTGTGAATGACTGCAAACCTCAAGTGTTCACTTTTTTACTTTTTAGTCTTCACTTTGTTGTCCAAAATAAAGACTAAAATGTCATCTTGGCACTGTCTCCAAGTCATGGAATCCCGACTCTTTCTGGAAGATCAGAAGGATGTCAAAAAGAGAGAAGGGGATGTAGGTATATGTATATGTCTATCTGCGCCTTCCATTTTCTACTCATGGTCAACTTACATTCAGCACTGTCTGGAATTTTTCCTTTTGGAGCATTGTTGTTTGACTAAAGCTGAAGTTCTTACTCTTTGTCGGGCTTGAACATCTTAAGAAATTTTACTTTTTGTTCTTAGAAGAACTTCAAGTTTTCTTACATATACTTAGTTATTAATTTTACTTATAATCCATTTTAAAGCATAACATAATTTTAATGCGTTATAAGTTACATTTAGCTTGTCCTAGATCTAAACAAATAAATAAGTTACTTGATTCCTATAGTTAATGATCATTTTTGTATAAATTTCAGTGGGTCTGTTGTTGCTGATGCTTTTTTTCTTTGCTTTTAACTACTAAAGCCAAAATACGGAAACTCAATTCATTTAATCATTGTGGATTTAATTTTATGTTATCTATTTGCTGATTTCTTTAATGGCAAAATGCAACAGAATGATTTATCAAAAATTTAACACATTGGCTAGGTGTGGTGGCTCATGTCTGTAATCCCAGCACTTTGGGAGGCCAAGGTGGGAGCACTGCTTGAGACCAGGCATTCATGACTAGCCTAGACAACACAGCAAGACTGTCTCTACAAAAAATAAAAAAATTAGCAGGGTGTGGTGGTGTGCACCTGTAGTTCTAGCTACTTGGGAGGCTGAGGTGGGAGGATCACCTGAACCCAGGAGGTTAAGGCTGCAGTGAGCTATGATAGTACACTCCAGCCTGGGACAGAGTGAGACTCCAACTCAAAAAAAAATTAATATGTTAAATTCACATAGATTTAAGTTGGATATACAGCTGGCCCTCTGTATCTGTGGGTTCTGTATCTGTGAATTCAACCAACTACATTGAAAATATTCGGAAAAAAGCTGCATCTGTGCTGATCACATAGACTTTGCTGTCATTATCTCCTAATCTACATAGCACAGTGGTACTATAACATAGTGGTCAACAACTACTTATGTAGCATTTACATTGTAGTAGGTATTTTAAGTAACCTAGCAGTGGTTATAGTACACAGGAGGATGTGCACAGGTAACATGCAAACACGGCACCATCTCATATAAGACACTTGAGCATCCTCAGGTTTTGGTGTTTGTGGGGTCATGAATCTCATCTCCCACAGATGCTACCAAGGGATGACTGTATGTACAACCCAAAGAAGGCAGATCTACAGAGACAGAGGGTCGATTCAGTGTAGCCTGGGGCTTGAGAGTGGGAACAAGGAGTGACTAAACTGGAGATAGGGGTCTTTTTGGTGTCATGGAAATGTTCTAAAATTGGATTGTGTTAATGGTTTCACAACTCTGTAAATTAGTTAATCACTGAACTCTAAACTAAAATGGGCGAATTTTATGGTATGCAAATTATGCTCAATTAAGCTCTGAAATAAAGGCAAAGATGTCTTATAAAAAGCCTAAATACTTTTTTTTTTTTGAGTTGGAGTCTCACTCTGTCACCCAGACTGGAGTGCAGTGGCCGCTCCCAGCCACCACAGCCTCGACCTGCTGGACTCCGGTGATCCTTCTGCCTCAGTCTTCCGAGTAGCCGGAATTATAGGCGCGCGCTACCATACCCGGCTGATTTTTTGATTTATTGTAGAGATGAGGTCTTGCTGCCCAGGCGGGTCTCGAACCTGCGGGCTCAGGCAATCCACTCACCTCAGTCTCCCAAAGGCGCGGGATTACAGGTTGAGCCACCAAGCCCGGCTAAAAAAAAAGCCTAAATACTTTTAAAATGGTGATAAAATACACATAACATAAAATTTACTACCTTAGCCATTTTTAGGTGTACTGGTTCGTGACGTGAAGTATATTCCTCCACATTATTGTACAATCTTCAGAAATCTTCAACTTGCAGAACCAGAACTCTGCATCCATTAAACAATAACTCCCCACCTTCCACTTTCCCCAGCTTGAAAACCATGATTCTACTTTCTATCTCTACAAATTTGCCTACCTTAATACTTCATATAAATGAAATACAGTATTTATCCTTTTGAAAGACTTATTTCACTTAGCATAATGTTCTCAAGGTTCATTCATGTTATGTGTCAGAATGGCTAATATTCCATTATATGTATATACTATATTTGTTTATGTATTCATCTGTTGATGGACAGTTGGGTTTCTCCCATCTTTTGGCTATTATGAATAACATTGCTAAGAATACTAGCAGTTCTTAGTTGCAGTTGAGATCTTAGTAGTGATTCTTTTGAGTATATAACCAGAAGCAAATTGCTGGATGATACTGTAAGACCAAAGTTTTTAAAAATGAATAGAATATACTGTCAAACATTAAATAGGAAGACAAACCTACTACCCAAGATGGCAAAGATCCCCTTACACAGTAGATCTCAAGATGGAGGATGAAAATGTAGTAAAGATAACCACGTGGTTATAAGCCATGCTTTTTTTCCAGTTTTTCCCCCCAATGAACTACTTACTTTATTTCTTTCGGTATCCTCTGTATTCTCTCTAAAAGTGCCTGTCTTTAGAACTCCACTTTCTGGTTGTCCTTTAATTTTAACAAGCTGTAAAATTGTTAAAGTTACAGAAGTGAAAGACAACTTTACCTTTTTCCCAACATAAACCTATCACTAGCTAATACAACCAAATCAACAAGATTGAAAATGTTAAGAGAAAAAGTTTATTATATCTTATTAGCAAATCCAAAATACTTTTTTGAGCCCATTTGGAATTTCCTAACACTGCAAATAAAGAACTGAAAAATTCTGATGAATCAACGAAAAATAAAAAGATGAAAATCCAAGTGAATTATGAAGCACTGGTTCACAAAACATGGAAAAGTATAAAATGCTGACTATTAGTGTATATTTACCATGATCTAATTTGAACACTATTCTTTTATTTAAATACTATGATTTTGGTTACCTTAAAAGGGGCTGTGGTAAAAAAAAAAAAAATTAAAGTATTAAAGAGAATGAAGAGATTATACAATTTTATATGGACCAAGATTTCAAACTGCAAAATCCATTTTTATATCTTCTAATAACATCATAGGTTTCTTTAAAAAATTCACTTTAATTTTATCTTATTTAAACAGTTTAACTATAGTAAAAACTTTAGAATTAGCGACAATTTAAAAAATATTTATTCTAGAACAAATAAAATATTTCTTCTACTCTTTTTTTTGAGTTGGAGTCTCACTCTGTCACCCAGACTGTAGTGCAGTGGCCACTCCCAGCCACTGCAACCTCGACCTGCTGGGCTCCGGCGATCCTTCCGCCTCAGCCTTCCAAGTAGCTGGAACTACAGGCATGCGCTACCATGCCCGGCTAATTTTTGATTTATTGTAGAGATGAGGTCTTGCCAAGTTGCCCAGGCAGGTCTCGAACCTGCAGGCTCAGGCAATCCACTCACCTCGGCCTCCCAAAATGCTGGGATTACAGGCTGAACCACTGAGCCCAGCCCTCTTTTTTTTTTTTAAGTCGGAGTCTCACTCTGTTGGCCAGGCTGAAGTGTAGTGGCACACTCACGACTCACTGCAGCCTTAACCTCCTGGGTTCAGGCAATCCTTCTGTCTCAGCTTCCTGAATACGTGCCACCACACCTGGCTAATTTTTTTGTACAGGCAAGGTCTCACTATGTTGCCCAGGCTGGTCTCAAACTCCTGGGCTCAAGTGATTCTCCTGCCTTGACCTCCCCAAAGTGCTGGGATTATAGGTGTGAGCCACTGTGTCTGGCTATTTCTCCTACTTTTAAGAGAGGCATACAAGAAATGCAATCTTAACTTTACCTACATGTATAGGAATATTGGCACCTATGCTATATGACTCCACAAATATGTATGCTTTGAGTTTTAAAGACTGCATGCCTCTGCTACAGCAAGATGGAAAGGAAGTAGCTGTGAATCTCACTGCATATGTGATCTTAGGTAAACAGACTTAAAGCTTTCACAAGTAAATTGAATACCTTACGGGGTTACCATCAGGAGTAAATAAGATAATGTAGTGAAAATTTCTCACAAAAATAGCTACTCAATGAATAATATTGAAATTGACCTTAAATAAGAGGTCACAAGTTTGGATTCCCTATGAATCAGGTTAGAAAAATCTCAGTACATGGGATTCATTTACCCTATTTTGGGTGTTTAGAAGGTTTTTGTATAGAAGTTATATTTTTTATAGTTCGGCTTACCAGATAAGTGTTCCCTGGATTAGTTTGGCTTTAATACAAATAGTTAATTCTGGTAACATGCCTGAACTACTGCTTGAGAAGTTCATTCTGTAAAGAAGGTATCTCATCTTCTATCATTTTCACAGTACCAAAAAATGATTTTCCATTTATATATATGTGAAAAGGACTATGACTGTCCCTGCTATTATAAAAATATATTTAGTGTTCAAAAGGAAAAGACATTGTTAATTACATAATGGAGAAAAAAGAAAAACATGACATTATTAGATGGAAAAAGAATAACAATAAAAAATGTCCCCCAAAGTTATGGGAAACAATTTTGGGTGTGTAGCCAAGGGCAGAAAAAGGCAACATTAATTGGCTCATTTGCAAATATTATTTGAATAGATAAAACAATGAATAAAATGACATATCTGACCCCCAAAAATCATTAAATGGAAAGGTAAATGTTAGGCCATTTAGATATCACTGATTTTGTACATATTCTAAGCAGATACAAACACTATTATATGAATATTGGCACCTAACTCTTCCATAATGAAATAAAGGTTATATATTTCATGCCAGTCTTTTCATGATCATACATCATACATAAAAATGAAGAAAGTAGTTATTCATCTCAATTATTAAAAATATACTGTGTTTTATAGACACAAACAGCAATTCCATCAGTCATTTCATAAATGTATGGTAATGGCCTTGAAGGAGAGTAGGTGAGCAAATGTGGACGGATCAGTATAATCTGTCACCCCTGAAAACACTATTCAAAATGTCTACCCTTTTATGGAATGCCACTGGAGTTATCTTTTTTTATATATTTTGCTTTTCTTTGTTGGCAATTTGTACTGTTTGTTTCTGCTTACCTTGCCAGTACTTGAATCCCCTGTCACAGATGAATGGGGCACATCTCCTGTCAACTTTTTCTGCACTTCTGGGGTTGGACACCTTTTCCCCTTATCATCTACAGATTTCTTGGCATCAGAAGTTTCATGTTCACTTTTACTTTGTCTTTTTACTCCTGTTATTTCCTTGCCCCTCTTTGCTGCTGTTTCTTTATCTTCTTTTTTGGCTTGTTCACTTTCTTTCTTCTCTATTTCTTCTTTTGTTTTTTGTTGCTTCTCTGTGATTTCGGTTTCTTCAGCTTCTTGTTTCTTTCTGGCTTTTTGCTCTTGTTCTTCCTTCCTCAGTTTCTCTTTCTGTTCCTCTTGCTGCCTTTCCCGAAGTTCTTTTTCTTGTTTGTTTTTCTCCATTAGAAGAGCAGTTTCGGCATGAATACGAGCTTTTTCTTCATCTGTTAACATGACAGTTGGAGATGGAACTACCGGCTTGGTGGAACGATCAGGAACAACTTTTCCATTTTGAGAAGATTGTTGCTCATGATCTGTATTTTCAGATTTTATTCTATGATCTTCAGGCAATTTGACTACTGGTTTTTTAGTACGGTCAATCTAGAGCAACGAAACCAGAGCGAAACATATTTTTTTGATCAAAATTCAGGAATAACCTCAGTTCTTGAAATCAAGTTGTGATAAAAACTATCATTTTGTGGAGACATCTGCCAGACTATCCATTTGCAAATTGCTTAATGTTGAGATTTCTCACAAGGTAGCACTTGAATGAGAGATACTCATATACCACCATCACTTATTTCCTCTTGATTCAACACTTATAATTCTCCCTGATGTGTTCTGGATATGTCTTCATTATAAAACATAAGACCCAGACGTGGCAAATCTGCGTTTAAATTCCACTTCTATGTATCCAACTGCCTACTATATGAATCTTTATGTGATTGTTAACACATATACCTCAAACCCAATA
Organism: Carlito syrichta; assembly: GCF_000164805.1. Classification (NCBI taxonomy): domain Eukaryota; kingdom Metazoa; phylum Chordata; class Mammalia; order Primates; family Tarsiidae; genus Carlito; species Carlito syrichta. The sequence goes on from NW_007247424.1 coordinate 36,750, forward strand.
TAGCCAAACTGAATTCATGTTTTCCCCCTACAAAACATAAGCCTCATTCCTCATCTAATGAATGTAACCACTCTACAAATAGTTGCACAAATCAGAAATCTGAGAGTTCCATATGTTCTTCTCATACCCTCCTGCAGTCTAATTACTTTCCTCCTGTATCTGTCCTACCATTTTCTCTACCATCAGCCAAGTCCATGCCAATATCCTCTCATTGGGACTACAGCACAGCTTCCCACTAGTTGCCCATCTCTTCTCCTGCTCCTTTTCTAATTTGTTTCTCTACAGTATAGCCAGACTACTCATTTTAAAACAAATCTGACCATGTTCCTCCCCTGCTTAAAACCCTATTTCAATTGCCACCTACTGTGCGCTGATTACATCTAAAATTCTTACCATGGCCTATAAGGTTGTGTAGTCTTACCTCCGCCTATCTGTTCAGTCTTGTACTAGTCTGTACACCAGACATACTTGCCTTTTTAAGAACAAATTTTAAGAACAATATTGTCAAAGATGCCATGCTCTTTCACAACTCAGGTCTGTGTCAGCTGTCCACCTAGATAATGCCTACCACAACATTAGTTCTTGGTTTAAACATTTCTCCCTCAGAAAAGACTTTCCTGATTCCTGGAACTAGCCAAATCCCCTGATATACACATATTCTTATAATAACTTATTTTTTCCCTAATAGGACCTATTAGAACTCCAATTAATAATACTTTAATTAATTAATTAGTTGAGTAGGAGTCTCACTCTGTTCCCCAGGCTGGAGCGCAGAGGCACACTCGTGGCCACTGCAGTCTCGACATACTGGGTTCAGGTGATCCTTCTGCCTCAGCCTTCCAAGTAGCTGGAACCACAGGTGTGTGCCACAATGCCTGGCTAATTTTTTTGATTTACTGTAGAGATGAGGTCTTGCTAAGTTGCCAGGCTGGTCTCGAACCCCTGGACTCAGGCAATCCTCTCACCTCCTCCTCCCAAAGTGCTCGAATTAGGTGTGTGAGCCATAACACCTGGCCTATAATTATTTAAAATCTTTCTTCCCTCCTAGAATATAAGCTCTAAAAGGATAGAGACTGTGCCTGACACATAGTCACTAAATATGTTGCAAAGGGAACAACTAAAATATTCAGTAATGACTTTCTTTTTTTTTTTTTGAGTTGGAGTCTCACTCTGTCGCCCAGGTTGGAGTGTAGTGGCCCACTCATGGCCACCCCAGTGTAGACCTGCTGGATTCAGGCGATCCTTCTGCCTCAGCCTTCCAAGTAGCCAGAACTACAGGTGTGTGCTACCATGTCTGGCTAATTTTTTAAAAATTTATTTGTTGTAGAGATGAGGTCTCGCCAAGTTGCCCGGGCTGGTGTGACTTTCCTAAGAGATAAGATACTAATTGATTTCCTTCAAGTTAAGTAATAAATTACCTAAATTTCTAATTGAATGAGTTAAGTGCTTATACCTCAAATTTAACAGAATATAAACCCTACATCAGTGTGAGAAGTTACCCTAGCATCATTTTCTTGAGAATACTGGGTACTGAAACAAAAACAAGAACTTACAAGAACATCTGCCAATAACAATCTACATAGTGTTCTTTTAAAACAAATGTTATGTTTTTCCACTAAAAAGAAACAAGTTAGTGTAAGAAAAAAAATCACTAAATTTCCTCTTCACTTCTTGTTCAGTCTCTTCACTTAAAAGAATAACCTGTTATGTCTTGTTGTACAAGGTGCTGGGAGAAAAAAACACAAACCTATTCCTTCTACTTTCCTATATGCATTTGAGAATGAAGAAGGAAGAACCACTATGGGGATGGAAGAATAAGAGGTCAAGCAGGAACCAAAATAATGTATGTATATTCACATTTTGGTAGCTCAATCCATTCTTCCCTAATTTTAAAAGCACAGCTATGATCATGTTATTTTCAAGTTTAAAATTCTTAACGGTTCCCTGTGCCTACAGGATAAAATTCAAATTTGATCCACGTCTCTCTTGATGACTCTTGTACATTCATCCTTCTCTATTATCACACTCTCTTCTCTCCAACAGAGACCAGCACCTCCATGTGTTAAAACTGCTCACTAGTCCCAGAGCATGCCCTGCGCCTTCAGTCATACAATCTTGTACTTGTTTCTTCCATCCTCAAATCCTATTCTTAAAGCCCAGCTAAAATACCCCTGCTCCATGAAGGCCTTCTTGATCCTCTCTGCTGGAATTTTTCTCCTTGCTCTGTGCTCCAGAAACTAGTAGAGCAATTAAGATAGTCTGCTTTATGCTGTGGCTGATTTTGTACAGATCCCTCCTTCTAAACATGAGAAAAATTTATGTTTTATATTTGTAAACTTTCATGCTGTCTTTTATACAGAAGATCCAGAAAGTAATGTTGGGACATAAAAGGATTAGGGTTTAAATATGTTAAGTTAAAAGAAAATGCAATAACATAAGAATTTTTAGAATTTCTTAAATTTATACTTTAAGAACAGCAGTTATCAAATTCTGTCTCGTCGTAGGATTTAATCTGCAATACTAAAAAAAGGTCTTAAAAAATAAACTTTAGTTTCTTACAATTCAGTATGTTAAAAAAAAAAAAAAACACCTCATAACAACAACAAAAAAATCACCAAATTTTCTATTTACAGCCTGCTCCAAATATCAAATGTTATCCACTTAAAATATTAAACAGTGTTTCAAATACACCTGAGGAAGGTTGGCTGCAGTGGCTCACCCAGCACTCTGGGAAGCCAAGGCAAAGGGACTCCCTGAACCCAGGAGTTTGAGACCAGCCTGGCGAGGCCTCGTCTCTATAGTAAATTAAAAAATTGGCCAAACTGTAGTCCCAGCTACTTGGAAGGCTGAGGTGGAAGGACTGCCTGAGCCCAGCAGGCAGAGGCTGTGATAGCTGTGATTATGACACTGCACTCCAGCCTGGACAACAAAGTTAAGACTCCAACTCGAGAAAAAATCAAAAAAAATCTCTCTCTCTCTTCTTCTCTGAGGAAAAGTTTTTAAATGAATGCTAAAAAAATATTGAGAAATGTATGGGGGGAGCATCAATTAGAGACCTGTCTTTAAATAAGTCCTAATGAAGAAAAGAAACCTGCAATTTAAAAATAGTACCATCTTGGTTATTCAAAAACTATTAAATGATTATTGTTAAATATGCCTGTTATTTATATGTCAATTTTTTTTTTTTAAGTTGGAGTCTCACTCTGTTGCCCAGGCTGGAGGGCAGTGGCACACTCATGGCCACCCCAGCATCCACCTGCTGGGCTCCAGTGATCCTTCCACCTCAGCCTTCCAAGTAGCTGGAACTACAGGTGTGCACTACCATGCCCAGATAATTTTTGATTTACTGTAAAGACAAGGTCTCGCTAAGTTGCCTGGGCTGGTCTCGAACCCACAGCTCAGGCAATCCACTCGCCTCAGTCTCCCAAAGTGCTGGGATTACAGGCTAAGCCACCGAGCCTGGCCTATGTGTCAAATTCTAAGGAAGTGGAACTAAAGGTCGTTTTAAAGCCAAAACATTGACATTACATGTAAGCCAAGTTATTTGGGAAAATACTGTGGGTCAATTTAAAATACAAAAAAACCTGAAAAGGCTGTTCTTCTAGTTCTCTGTTCATTTCTATACTATTTAACATCATACGAAAACAAAAGAGAATTAAATTATAAAAAAATCAAGAACATACCTGTGGAACATTCTTTATAACAGGCACTGGCTGAATTATGGGTGAAACATCAGATTTAGAAGCAGCAATTGGTTCAACTGGAGTTGATATATTCAGTGGTCCCATTTTCTCATCGTGATCATTTATGAATTCTATATTTTCATTTGCTTCTATAGGAGGAGGTGGCATCTGAGCAGGTTTAGAGGGAACTGATTCTTCCAGTGAGGGATAGGTAAAATCCACTGAAATCCCCAAAAGAATAATTTTATTTCAAGAATAGCAAGCCCCATAAACAGTACTTACACTGCTCATGCATATTATATGTGATAATTAAACATAAACTAAATGAAGTGACAATCACAACAGTCTTAAAGAGAATGCTTACTTCCAGGTTTGTATTTTTATGCCTGAAGATAAACTGCTGTGTAATAGCACAAATGCACACATAACCAAGAGCATTACCCTGAAAACACAATCTATTTTAAAGTATTATGTTACTGAAGCAATTTTAAACAAAAATTTTCACATACATACATGAGATAGACACCTCTTCATTCTTGCCTCGTGGGGGTGGAGTGACTTTAGCATTTGTCGTATATTGGGGATAGCAAAGGAGCCAGTTTTCATAGCCTCCCTCTAAAACCAAAGGCTCACTGCGCAGGACAGTTTTACTTTCCCACTGTAAAATAAGAAAATAGTATTTTAAATATGGCAGTACTCTCTCAACACTAAAAACAAAACAGACCTAAATTTTAAAGTTGTTCCTTTTAACATAAAATTTGTCTTCTAAATGATGAAAACATGAGAACTGAATTCAAAAATCAACATTAAATGAAATAGGTGCACAGATGAAGTTTTATTTTATTTATTGAGAAAGCAGCATTTATTGAGAAGACAGAAAAGCTCCCACAGTGGGAAGGGACCCAAAGGAGTTACCCAAGATGAGGTTTTAAAAAATACATAAGTAATTAATGATCTTAGAAGAAAAACTGGAAAATACATTAATTAATATACAGTAAAAATTACCTATAACCTCACCACTCAGAGATATTTTATAATTTGGAGTTTATTCTTATTAAAGACAGTTTTCAACATAGATATACACTTCTTTTTTAATTTTAGTTTTTGAAACTTTATGATGCTGCTTTTCTTTTAATGACTATCTTTCATTAATAAAGAGCTAAATTAGCATTTGTAATGACTAGGTAATATTCTATTGTATACATGTACACATATCAACATTGAATCAGTCACTTGAACACTTATTTTTTCCCCATTTAATTATAGGCAGTGCTGAGACACACAGGCACACTCAATCATCTCCCTTAAGGAAAATTCCCAGAAGGGGAATACTGAGTCAAGGCATATGAACATTTTTAAGTGGGCATGCTCATATCCTGTTGGCTAAGTGTATAAGTTGGTACTGCCTTTTTGAATAACAATTTGGCATTATTTACAAAACGGTGGATAAAAAAATGGTATCTTGTTTTAATTAGCATTTCTTTATTAGTGAAGCTGAATATCTTTTCATATATTTACTAGCCATTTAACTAATCTCATCCTTTGCAAATTTTTTTCTATAGTTATTTGCAATTTTCTTAGTAAACAATAAATGCACTCTAAATATCAGGGAAGGTAGATCTTTGTCATATATGTTACAGATATTTTTTCTGATTTTTACTTCATTTTAAATTTTAATTTAATTTTTTATTGAGTTGGAGTCTTACTCTGTTGCCTAGGTTAGAGTACAGTGTCACGACCACAGTTCACTACAGCCTCGACCTTCTGGCTCAGGCAATCCTTCCACCTCAGCCTCCTGAGTAGCTGGGACTATGGGTACACACCATGACATCTGGCTGATTTTCTGGTTTTTTTGTAGAGATGAGGTCTCACTATGTTGCCCAGGCTTGTTTCAAACTCCTGTGCTCAAGCGATCTTTCCACCTCAGCCTCCCAAAGTGCTAGGATTACAGGCAAGAGCCATTGCACCCAGCCTATGGTGTTTTGTTTTATTTTTTTAAAACACAGTTAAATGTATCGCTCTTCCTTTATGACATCTTAGCTAGGAATCAAGATAATAACATCAGTGCTTTCTCTTAATAGTTTTACTGTTTTAATCTAGACAGCTGTATCTTTAATCCATTTGGGATCTAATCTGGTCCAAGAAATAAGGTAGGGATACATTTTCTTTTATTTACTGGCTCCAGTTATCCTCAAATCTGGTCCAAGAAATAAGGTAGGGATGCATTTTCTTTTATTTACTGGCTCCAGTTATCCTCAAACCATTCATTTCAATCTATCTTTTCTTCACTGATTTATATCATCTTTATCATATAATAAATGTTCACATATCTCAGGCTGAACTTTATGAAACTGCCATATTTATAAATCAAAGCCAGTTGAATACTGGCAGTTTCATATAATCAACCCATATTTGTTTTAAAGCATGAATTATTTTAAGGCTTTTAAGATTGCCTTACTAAAGGACAGTGTTCCATCAACCGACCCTCCCACCAACAGAATGAGTTTTAGTCTCACCACATGGTCAGTAGCATTCAGTGTTTTCATTTTTACTAACTTAGCAAGTTAAAGTAAGTACAGTCAGTCCTTTATATTCCACGAGATTCAAAATTAAAGAGTAAAAATATAGTTAGGCCTACGACAGTTACGTCTGAACATATACAGACTTTTTTTTCTTGCTATTATTCCCTAAACAATAGAGTAAAACAACTGTGTTACAAAGCATTTACATGGTATTAGGTATTATGAGGAATCTAGAGATGATTTAAAGTATAAATCATGTGCATCGGTTATATGCAAACACTATGCCATTTTATATAGGGACTTGAGCATCTGTGGAAATCCTGGCACCGATTCCCCACGGATATCAAAAGCTTAATATTGTTTATTTTTATTTTATTTTTTTAGTTGGAGTCTCACTCTGTCGCCCAGTTAAAGTGCCAGTTAAAGTGCAGTGGCACGAACACAGCTCCACCTAGGTCTTCCAAGTAGCTGGGATTACAGGCACATGCCACCATACCTGGCCAATTTTTTGATATATTGTAGAGATGAGGTCTCGCTATGTTGCCCAGGCTGGTCTCCAAATCCAGGGCTCAGGCAGTCTTCTCGCCTCGGTCTCCTAAAGTGCTGGGATTACAGGTGTGAGCCACTGAGTCTGGCCTATTTTTTTAATCTTTGCTAACTTTATCAGTGAAAATGATACTCGTTTTAATTTGCATGTATTGATACTAGTAAAGCTGGTTATATTTATGGTTATGTCACTTGCATTTCATCTTCTGTTCTTGTCTATGTTCACTACTTATTTTACTATTTTGTCTTAAGTACTTTTCTTATTTATTTGCCAAAGCTCTTTGGATTTTAGGTGTTTTAAACCACTGCTATATTTGTTGCAAATATTTTTGTATGATGTCTACTTTTATAATATTTTTTCACATTAAGTTTTAATCTTATGAAGTCAAATCTAGCAATCTTTTTTCCTTGATGACTGTTTTTCCATTGCTTTTGTATTTTATAATCTAATTCTTAAAGCAAAAAATAACACTTTTTCAGATAATTCATATTTCTAAAAATTCTGGCCATTGCCTTACTAGATTCTGGTGTGGCCATGTGCTCACTCAACTGTGGCTACTGCCATGTTTCCTAACCTCTGGTCCCATCTCCTACCTTGGAGAGGTGAATCCTCTTTCTCTCTCTCTCACTTCTAAATAAATTATATTTTTTAATCTAAAAAAAAATTCCAATATATTTTACATAGGTGACATTATTGTTATCTGGTTGTTTAAAACAACTTCTTTAAATCTGAATTTTTAAAAAATCTACAACCAAAGCATGATGGATCTTTTAGTACTTAAGGAAAACAACTAGTTAACATGTCTTTCTAACAACCACAGAAGGCTTGTAATTAAAAATCTACAACCAAAGCATGATGGATCTTTTAGTACTTAAGGAAAACAACTAGTTAACATGTCTTTCTAACAACCACAGAAGGCTTGTAATTACAGTAAACTAACAAGGAAACTTGCTAACCTTGAAAAGTGCATCTTTCAGACTCCGTAGAGTTGTTCCAAGTTGTAAATCTTTGGCAGAACTAAACCAATCAAGGAGCACCACATAATCCACATTCCCCCTCTTCTTCCATGTGTCTTTAGAATCATCTGGGAGGTTTGCTTCAATCCGACTAGCAGTGACTCTGAAATGTATTAATATTTATATTGGGGCAAAAGTCAGTGAGAGGTCTAACATACTAAGAGAAGACACTGAGTTCTGTTCTACTATCTGTACCACACCATAACAAACTTTAAGTAGATTCCTTTCTAAAGTTAGGTTGTGTATTAAGATATTAAATAGACTACAATGTGTAGCCTCTTCACTACTGCGTATATTAGAATATGACTTTAGTAATTATTAGAGACTAAAAGAAGTAGACTCAATTCTGATCTTTCTTTTTTAAAGGTCAAAACTATAAACAGAGAAAATTGTCTGAGCACCTCTCTCAGCCAAATATAAACTGGAGAATAACTTGGGTAGCATTAGTACATATTTCTGTTCTCCTATACCTATACAGATAATTGTTAACTAAATACCAAAATGTTTATTTAGCAAACACATATAGCATTTACCATGTGCTAGACGCTACGCTAATACTTGACTCTCATTAAACTCACTGCATTCTCAAAACAATACCGTAAGGTGGACATTTTTATCATCCCCATTTTATATATGAGGAAACTGAAGCACAAAGAGGTTAAGTAACATGCTCTAGGTTATAGCTGGTCAATGAAGCCAGGATCAAAACTCAGGCAATCTGGTTCATGTCCATGCTGTTAGCTACTTAGCTAGCTGTGTTGCCTCTTATATCATCAACTGTGAATATTAACTATATACTGAAGCATGTTGTTCACATCATCTTTTGCTCACACAAAACCTGGCGTCCTTACAATGGCCTGCCACATACATACAACCCAATCGTTAACTCAATGTCCCCATCTCTTACTACTTGCCTTCTTTGCTCACTCCAGTCATTGACTTCCTTGTTATTCCTGGTTCATCCATGTATGTACTTGCCTAGCAGGGTCTCTGTTCTTGTGTTCCTCGGTCTGGAACCCTCTCTCTCACACATCCATATCATCATTTCCCTTATCTCTTCAAGACTTGCTAATACTTCTCTTTGAGGCCTTACTGGATTATAATTTTAAGACTCACTCCAACATCCAACACACACACACACAAACGATACTCCACCTCCATAGCACTTGTCAACATTGGACATGCTATATATTTTAAGCTTTTATTGCCTGGCTTACCTATCTCACTTCTCTGTTAAAATAAAAGATCCCCAAAGACAATTGTTCTTTGTTCAGTGGCTTAGCACAGCACTTAGAACCAGAGTAACATAGTAAGTGCTCAGTAAATATTTGTTTAATGACTGAATGAATGAATGAGTAATACAGATCCAGGTAAGGAGCTCTGTATTATTCCTAGCAAAGCATTTAGTAAATAGTGATATTTTAATATTTAACTGATGATACTGGCAAACTGGACAGCAATGGTGAAGTTTTTATCTATAAGTAGAACTAAATGGTTTAGACTATTAGAAAAAAAAATTTAATCCTGTTCCTATGTAATATTGTTAGTTACTATATTTTCTAGGAAGTAAAGAAAAAGAAGAAATATAAAATATTATATCATAATATCCTCTCCTGATATACAGTGATCAGAAAGATGTCTGGTCAATAAAGAATAAAAGAAAATGATGTGATATTCTTCAGGACCATTTCTAACTCTAGAGATATACTTTCTTAAATACTGTTTTCAGAATTAGTATTCTACAAAAACTTTGGGAAACAAAGTATCAACCAGTATTTTCCAAACTTCAGTCTTTCATGTATTCTCTTTACAATTTGCTCCAAATCTGCTCTACTTGTCCTATTATTTAGTATTTAAATGTTTGAATTTAAAGCAATCTTTTACTTAAATGAATTTATTTTTATAGGAAATTGTATGTCTCTGTATATATGGAAAAACAGCATCATATCCAAAAAAATAAGTAAATTGTGTGATATTCACACAACAGAACATATAGCAATAAAAATGAACGAACTGCAACTTCACATAATAATAAAGATGACTCTCACAAACATAGCTACAAGAAGCCAGATATAAAAGACTATATATTATATGATTCCATTTTTATAAAGTACAAAAGCAGACAAAAATAAATATTTATGCTATTAGAAGTTGGTGGTTTCCTTGGGTGGGTGGGGATATGGATAATAACTTACAGGGGGCATATGAGGAGTTCTGGAGTGGTGATAATGTGGTTTCTTGGTCTGGATGCTAGTTAAGTGGGTTCATTCAGTTTATGAAAATTCACTGGTCTAGACATATGGATAGGAGTACTTCTGTATATGTACTATAATATATTAAAATTTAAAAACAGGCAATGAAAAGCATAGTAATCACTATCAGCTAGCTATAGAGACTGTTGCCTACAGAAAGCTCTGAGACCTGCTCATTTTAGTTAAGAAGAGAGATTAGCAAATATTGAAAAGGCTGGGCTCGGTGGCTCAGCCTGTAATCCTGCGCTTTGGGAGGCCGAGGTGAGTGGACTGCCTGAGTCCGCAGGTTCGAGACCCGCCTGGGCAACTTGGCGAGACCTCATCTCTACAATAAATCAAAACATTAGCCGGGCGTGGTGGCACGCGACTGTAGTTCTAGCTACTTGGAAGGCTGAGGCGGAAGGATTGCCGGAGCCCCAGGAGGTCGAGGCTGCGGTGGCTGGGTGTGGCCACTGCACTCCAGTCTGGGCGACTGAGTGAGACTCCAACTCAAAAAAAAAAAAAAAAAAAAAAAATATATATATATATATATATTCACAACTGCTTAATTAGACTGAGCACTGTAATCAAATTTTCAAACAGCATATTTATAAAGCACTCTCTTCTTCAGGTCAACCATTTATTAGGCATCTGCAACATGGCAAGAACTATGCAGACTGTACTGCCTACAATACACTCTGTCACAGTCTCACTCTGTCACCGGGCTAGAGTGCTGTGGCATTACAGCTCTACCTCCTTGGCTCAGGTGATCCTTCTGCCTCAGTCTCCTGAGTAGATGGGACTACAGGGGTGGACCACCAAGCCTGGCTAATTTTTTTTTATGTTTTGGTAGAGGCAAGGTCTTACTATGTTGCCTAGACTGGACTTGAAATCTTGGGCTCAAACAATTCTCCTGCCTTGGCCTCCTGCCACCACGTTCAGACAAAAAATACATACGAGAGGAGACCCCAAAAAACCTGGAATTATGTTTTGGAGGGTGGGACCCTTGTAGTATAGGCTTCCCCCAGTAGGTAAGTGCTCAGCATCAGTGTACCAGCTAGCATTGTTGTGAAAGACTGCATTCAACTTCAGTGAATTTTTTTTTGGAGATTCTTTCAACACATTTGCCCATTTCATGATGGAAATTTATGAGCGCACCCATCTGAGTGTTCCACAACTGAGTGTTCTGCAGTTTTTGACCAAACACAGCATGACCCTCATTGACCCACCCTCCCTATTGACCTGATCTTGCCCTGAGTGCCTTTTTTTCCCTCAAATGAAAAGTCCTCAAAGGGAAATATTTTGCTGATATAGAAGAGGTAAACAAAAAACGGCAGAAACATGAAAAGGCATAAAAATTGATGAGTTCAAAAATTGTTTTGAGCAGTGGAAATAGCATCTCAATAGGTGTACTGCATCAAATGGAGAGTACTTTAAAGGTGACAAGTTTAAAAATGTAAGAATAAATATACAATTTTATAAATAAATTCCAGATTTTTGGGGGTTCCCCCTCATACTTTTAACATTAGCCCTAGAAGGGACCAAAGGTTTGAACTAATCAAATCCCAAAACTAAGACTCAGAGAGGTTAATAGATTTATGTAAGTGCACTCAAAATAGTGAAAATAGCTCTGGGTCTGAAGGTTTAGCTCTGCCACTATGTCATGATGATTTCTAATGTACCCATGAAAGTAGCTTTAAAATATTTTTATAGGTTTAAAGCCCCTACCAAACAGGAAAGAAAAAAAATTTTTTTCAGTAAGTCCTGACTAGTGCCAGGATCTGTGCTAAAGTGCGTGTTCACACTTCCTGTTCATCTCTATAATTCCAGCACTTTCAGAGGCCAAGGTAGGAGGATTACTTGAGCCCAGGAGTTTGAGACCAGCCTGGGCAACGTAGCGAAACCCTGACTCTATAAAAAATGGAAAAAAAAAAATTTAGCTAGAAGTGGTGGCATGTGCCTGTAGTCCCAGCTACTTGAGAGGCTGAGGCAGAAGGGTTGCCTGAACCCAGGAGTTCGAGGTTGCGGTAAGCCGTGATCGTGCCAATGACTCTGGCCTGGGCAACAGAGTGAGATTCCAACTCAAAAAGCCAAAACACGATGGAATAAAACCCTCCTGAAGCCTCTATGAAATAGGTTCTACTATTATTACCATTTTATAGATGGAAATATGGGTTTAGAAAGATTAGGTCACCAGCTAGAAGTAATAACAGCTAGTAAAGTGACAGTTATCTGAATACAGTCTGAATCTTTCTTAAACACTTAGCTATACTTTAAAAACACACAAGTATTTGTTCTCTTTTATCAAAGATAATAGCATAGGGAATCTTGATATGTAAAAAAATTTAATTAGTTCACAGTTTTATTCAATTTGGTACATAGAAGTCACACACTTGTAAGCAGAAAATAATAGGAGAAATCAGTCAACAAACACCTGAGAGAAAGGGCAAAGGCAGCTTCATTTTCCTCTTAGTAATATTCCAAATACCACAGATAGGAAAAAATAGCCAAACTAGAATGTCCTTGACTTTATCCTTCAGAAAGATTAAAGTGTGGCTTTAGGAAGCATAGAATAAAAAAGTTAACAGGAAAAAAAAAGACTACTTTATCTCATTTAGCTTGGACGCTAAGTAGTAACATTTACTACGATCCACAGTTTACTGTTTTATCAAAATATACAACGACCCACCCTGGACTGATGGCTTCTTCAGGAACACTGAGAGAATGTAAAATACAGGAATCTTGATAATCCTGTATTCTTCGAGCATCCATTATAATCAAGCTGATGTTTTTATCCATCATCATTGTGTATAGTTGCTTTGCTGTGACAGTTCCTTGGAATTAAAAGAGACAGCATAAATGACAAGAAACACCCAGTTCTATGTGCTGACATATCACTAAACACAGGACAAACAGCTTTTTCTAAAAGAGCAAAGTATACTGGGTGCCATAGATTTACTATCTCGTCATATCAATATTATCTTTTAACTAACACTAAGTATAATTTGTGTTTTTAAGATCGATCAAGAAACCAGTACAGTGCTCTGTTTATAAAAATGTAAACCCAACTTGTTGGGTTGAGTCTGTTACTTATATAAAATAAAGGAAACTAATACGTATATCTTATGGAAAATGTCTGTTTTAAAAAATTAAGACATTGGGAAAATGTTAACTGGAAGAAACACCAATGGTTCAAAAATTCTGGAAAGGTTCTAAATTCTTTTTTAAAAGTCTCTGATAGGGTATTATGAAGGCTATTTGAAAAACTTTTTTTATTTTTCATTTCTTTAAGAAAAGATCTCACTCTGTCACCCAGGCTGGCACAATCATGGCTCACTGCAGTCTCGATTTACTAGGCTCGTGATCCTCCTACCTCAGCCTCCCAAGTAGCTGGGACTATAGGCACACACCACCACACTCAGCTAATTTTTTTAATTTTTATTTTTGTAGAGACAAGGTATTGCTATGTTGTCCAGGCTGGTCTCAAACTCCTGGGTTCAAGTGATCCTATTGCCTTCACCTCCCAAAGTGCTCAGATTACAGGTGTGAGTCACTGAGCCTAGCCTGAAAAACTTTTAGATTTCCAAGTATTCCTAGAGTAACGAGCCAGAAGCTTGTTAACTTTGTTTGACATCAGGGGTTGACAAACTATAGTCACCTGTTTTTACTGGACCACAGCTATACTAATTTGTTTTCATATTGTTTATGGCTGCATTATACTGCAACAGCAGAGTCATAGTTATTTCAGAGACCACAAGGCTCCCCAGGCTTAAAATATTTACTATCTTTCCCTTTAAGAAAAAGTTTTCCAGTCCCCAATCTGCTTGATGTTCATTTGTTATCTCTCAGCCAAAAAGGAGAAAAGACTATTTTATTTTCTAAGAAAGCTAATAAAAAGGATACTAAGTAAAGTTAATGCAATTTTAATTTATTTACTTTTAGGGAAGGGCAGCAACCTGCCAAAATATTCCCTACATTGCTATTTTTATTCAGCTCTATCAAAGTGAAAGATTAAAAAGCAGTACAAGGGAGTTTACATATAAAACTGTTTCAGCAGTGAGCTGTGAAAAGAAGGTAGTTTCAGTAGCTCCTAAGCTAAAAAACCTACCAGCTGCTAAAATCCATCCTACTTCCTTTGCTAACCATCAAGAGCATTTTGACAACAGAACAGACTAAAGAAGTTGAGAACAAGCCGGGCTTGGTGGCTCAGCCTGTAATCCCACGCCTTTGGGAGGCTAAGGTGAGTGGACTGCCTGAGCCTGTGGGTTCGAGACCCGCCTGGGCAACTTGGCAAGACCTTATCTCTACAATAAATCAAAAAATCAGCTGGGCATGGTAGCACGTGCCTGTAATTTTGGCTACTCGGAAGGCTGAAGCGGAAGGATCGCTGGAGTCCCGCAGGTTGAGGTTGCAGTGGCGGAGAGCAGCCACTGCACTCCAGTCTGGGCAACAGAGTGAGACTCCAACTCAAAAAAAAAAACCCAAAAAAACCAGAAGTTGAGAACAAACTATTAAGAAAGGTAACATCTAAGCATGATGAAATACAAAGGAACAAATGTATAAAGATTAATTTTGGGATGAATTGATAATCGCTTTAGGAAAATAGGGCTCAGCTTATTTTAAAAATTATTGCATGGCAATAATTTAAGTAGAGAATTTATTTGAGTGTTACATATAATTATGTTTAAGTTAAACCTTTTCTGACAGAGGAAAACCTCTCTAGTAGATTAAGGGAATTTCCTAATCTAATTTGTTGTTTAGGTCACATATTTGTGACCAGAGCAACTATACCTCCTATGGATAACTTCCAAATTATTGTTCTAGATTTTTTTTTTAGGATGGTGAAGATGCCTCTTAAATAATTAAGTCTCACCACGGAATGAATTTGGGAGAAAAAAAATTAAGCCTACAACCTGGAGTCATAAATGATAATAGCTAATTCTTAAAAGTTTCCTGTGTGTTCTAAGAATTTTACATATATTAACTCAATAATAATACCCTATGAAATAGGTACTATTAGTACCTCCAATTTACAAACAGGGAAACAAAGGTAGAGTGTTTAAGTAACATGCTCAAGGTCACAGAGGAGCTAGTATTCAAACTCAGGCAGCATGACTTTGGAGAGTTCATGCTCTTCAGGACTATTGCTGAACTGTGTCTTTAAAAAAAACAACAAATACAAGCTATGGTTTTGATGTTTTCAACTGGATATTACTATATTTTATCACATCAGGTTCAAACTATTTATTAAATACCTCTCATGATAAATATAGAACCTAAGACATTTTCAATGTAATTGTACAGGCTAAGAAAAAAGAATAAAGCTTAGAAATTAAAGAGCAATGCTAAGAATCCCACTGAATAAAATCTGAAGCTTATTTTGATTAGAAGAGCTCAATAAAAACCTAAAACAATTTCCTCTTTCTGCACATACTTACCTTTCTCTTTGGTCTCATTTTTTTCAGTCTTTTCACCATTGATCTATTACATAGGAAAAAATAGTTTCAACTTTCACAGAAACAAAAAATTCAACCATAATATTTCATTTACTTTATTAAAATGAAAATCATAAGAAAAGAAGTGTGCAGAGTACTGACATTTTATAAAAACACAGATAAATAATAATGGCATTAACAGGTGACTCTAGCAAAAGATGACAGTTAAAATAACTAGCAACATATCAGAATCATAAGACACTTCCTCAAAATTTTCTTCAAAGGCCAAATATAACTTAAAAGCACAAATTGTTATAGAAATTTAATATTTAATTAGTAAGTACTATTTTTTTTTTTTTGAGTTGGAGTCTCATTCTGTTGCCCAAGCTGGAGTACTCATGGCCACCCCAGCGTTGACCTGCTGGGCTCTGGCGAGCCTTCTGCCTCAGCCTTACAAGTAGCCGGAAATACAGGTGCATGCTACCGTGCCTGGCTAATTTTATATTTATTGTAGAGACAAGGTCTCGCCAAGTTGCTGGTCTCAAACCTGCGAGTTCAGGCAATCCACTAGCCTCGACCTCCCAAAGTGCTGGGATTACAGGCTAAGTCACCAAGCCTGGCCAATAAATACTTCTTACAATGAAACAAAAATTCTAGCTACCCCATTCAGTATCCTTCATTAGATAATTAAAGAAAAATAAAGTAATACAAAATACTACTTTTGGAGTTTATACTTTCTAACCAAGACAACACGAGATAATCCTGGAAGGTACTAACTCACTTCATACATCGGCAAATTAATCAACTTTAGCATTACTAGAAATAAAAAAAGAAAAGTGTATATATGCCACCTAATATGATACAATATGAAATACACAGTATCATCTATGAAGCATTCTTGCCAAAAAGCAAAAATAGACACTGAATCTAATTAAGCCTTTATTAGGTCAAACTTTCAGCCTACAGGAAATAATGGGAGATAGAAAAACAAGTAAAATGACACAAGGAGGAAGCAATCAGATAATTACAGAATGTGGCTCATTTTCCAGTATAAAAAGTCAAATGTATGAAATCAAAAAAGAGAGAGGGAGGACTCAAGCAGAGATTATTTTAGAGACTTAAGGAATATAGCAACCAAAAGACAATGAGACTACCTTGTTTGGGTCCTCATTCAAACAAATCAACTCTAAAAAATCATTTTAAGACAAGTGGGAAAATCTGAATAAAGACCGGGTATTAGATTATATGAGGGAATAACTTAATTCTGTAAGACAGGAAAACAGCATTGTGGTCATTTAGAAAATGTCCTTTTTGAGATGTATTCTGAAATACTTAGGAGTAAAATGATATGTTTGCTAGACTCTGCTTTGAAATACTCCAGCAAAAAGGAAAAGCAACAGCTAAAAAAAATTGGGTAACCCCCTTGGGTCCCCTCCCACTGTGGGAGCTTTTCTGTCCTCTCAATAAATCCTGCTTTAAAAAAAAAAAACTGACAAAATGTTAGCTGATTATTGAAGTGAATGATAGGGGTTACCTGTATTCTCTTTTCAAAATAAAAAGGCTAAACAAAAGTAAGAGCAATAAAAAAGTAGGTGGCCCTGTTATTGGAAAGGCAAAAAGAAAAGATCAAAAAGCTCCCTTCACACAGTTCTTTCAAGTCTTGCTTTTTTTTTTTTTTGAGTTGGGGTCTCACTCTGTCACCCAGGCTGGTGTGCAGTGGCATGGTGGTATGATCGCGGTTCACCACAGCCTTGACCTCCCAGGATCAAGTGATCCTTCCTCCTCAGCCTCCCCAAGAAGCTGGGACTTCAGGCGTGTGCCACCATGCCCGGCTAATTTTTTTTATTTTTTGTAGAGACAGGGTTTTTCTATGTTTCCTAGGCTAGTCGCAAATTCAAGCAATCTTTCTACCTCAGTCTCCCAAAACGCAAGTCTTGTTTTTTTATATCAGTCATTTGCCCTATAAATGAACATGTCCCTAACTAAGGCTGTATTATTTATCTGCATTATTTATCCTGTGATTTCCTAAAATTAAAAGACCAGATTTCTTCACATCTTTTTACATAGTGCCTTGCCCAATGTCATAAGCAATTCAACAACTACTTAATGAAATGGATGATGATCCACATACAAATGATAACTGAAAAGCTACAAAATGCTTTAGAAAAAAAAAAATCAAAGCAGAAATTTTCCCATGGTTTTCAATAGTGAAGAGGAAATTATATTTCAGGAAGAAAAGTTTCTGAGGAGATGAAGGAAAGGAGATACAGTGATAGTTAGTAGATACAGACTAAGTCATTGATGTCTTTTGGCAAACATGATGTAACTGTAAAGACTACAAGTAATTGCTTAACAGAACTGAAAGAGAGGCAGTGAAAATGGAAGGGGGAAGCTGAGGGAGAAAAAGAAGGAAAAAGCAAAGGGGAGAGAATGAGACCCCAGAAACATAAAAGGTTTGGCATCAAACAAGGTAGCATACCAAATCTTTCTTACATTAGTAGAAAAAAGAAACCACAAGCCGGGCTCGGTGGCTCAGTCTGTAATCCTGCGCCTTTGGGAGGCTGAGGTGAGTGGATTGCCTGAGCCTGTGGGTTCGAGACCCGCCTGGACAGGCGAGACCTCATCTCTACAATAAAATTAAAAAATTAGCCGGGCGTGGTAGCGCGCGCCTGTAATTCCGGCTACTCGGAAGGCTGAGGCGGAAGGATCGCAGGAGCCCAGCAGGTCAAGGCTGCGGTGCCCGGGAGCGGCCAATGTACTCCAGTCTGGGTGACAGAGTGAGACTCCAATTCAAAAAAAAAAAGAAAAAGAAAAAAGAAACCACAAAGATCATCTATTTCAAGACCTTCATTTGACCAATATGGAAACTGAGTCCCAGGGTGGTTAACAAGACTTGACAAAGGACCATTATAACAGATATAATGAATCACAGCTCAGATCAAATGCTCTTTCTACTGCTTTAATTAAATTTATAGTGATTGCTTTAAAAAAATTATTACTGCTGGGCTAGTGGCTCAGCCTGTAATCCCATGCCTTTGGGAGGCTGAGGTGAGTGGATTGCCTGAGCCCACGGGTTCAAGACCCGCCTGGGCAACGAGACCTCATCTCTACAATAAATCAAAAAATCAGCCGGGCGTGGTAGCGCATGCCTGTAATTCCAGCTACTTGGAAGGCGGAGGCGGAAGGATCGCCGGAGCCCAGCAGGTCGAGGTTGTGGTGGCCGGGAGCGGCCACTGCACTCCAGTCTGGGCGACAGAGTGAGACTCCAACTCAAAAAAAAAAAAAGAAAAAAAAATTATTACTGTACAGAACATATTGCTACAGAAGCTCACAGAAAAAGCTGGAATCAACTGAAGCTAGAATACGTAAATTGATTTCTAATGAAAACATTTTCCCTTACTTATAAAAGAACTTTATTTTACAGGTATGTAAACTCTTTTTAAGCAAATCACATGACAAACAGAACCAGTCTTTTATCTCACACAATAAATTTGAAATACCTTTTGGGTTTTGTCTCTGGAATCCAATACATTCTCCAAAGAACCTATAGCTGTCATACCACCATCCTCTCTCCCTGTTTCCTGCCTTTTCTGTTGTTGCAGCTGTTCTTCCTCCTGTCTATCCTTTTCTTCAAGTTTTTTCCGAACTTCAGCTTCTTCATATCTAATGGAAAAAAAATCAGTCAAGATGTCGTTTATCAGCATAACCATGGAAAGTAAAGGAGTTCCAGTTCATAAAACTAGTGTCTTGCCTTGAGGTATTTTATGGCTACCTACTTTCTCCCTCTAATGAAATCCAACTCAGCTAATGCTCCTTTACAAGCCACAATTCAGACATTTGCCCTCTTAGGCCATCTACAGATTTACTTCAAATTGCCCCAAAATCTTAAAAAACAAACTATATGTTCTCAAGTTGAAGTCATTTCATGCTTTTTTTGCTCTTTCTCTCTCACACATTTTAACTTCTTTTTTTTTTTAATGGGTATTGCGTTGAATCTGTAGATCGCCTTTGGTAGGATTAGCTTCTTATAATGATTCAAATCTGATGCAGTTTCCTTTTCAAAGGATTTACAATCACTAATTCTCTCTGAAAAAGAAATAGCAGCCTGGCTCGGTGGCTCAGCCTGTAATCCCAGTGCATTGGGAGGCTGAGGTGAGTGGATTGCCTGAGCCCATGGGTTTGAAACCTGTCTGGGCAACTTGGCAAGACCTTGTCTCTACAATAAGTCAAAAATTAGCCGGGTGTGGTAGCGCACGCCTATAGTTCCAGCTACTTGGAAGGCTGAGGTGGAAGGATCGCCGGAGCCCAGCAGGTCGAGGCTGCGGTGGTCGGGAGTGGCCACTGCACTTCAGTCTGGGTGACAGAGTGAGACTCCAACTCAAAAAAAAAAAAAAAAGAAATAGCCCAAATATCACACGTGTGTTTATGATTTAGAATTAAAATGTAAAAATGAGTATTCAAAAATGTATACACACCAGGGGGAAAAGTATTACTAAGTAACATTTTTTTTTAAAAGGATGACTTCACTGATATTTCCAATTTGTTAGCAGTTAAACAGCTATCCAAACTATAGTTAGCAGATATCCAAGAATCTGAAATTATTCCTTATTAAGTTATAGGCAATGTTTACTATTACTGCCAGGAAAGAATTTATGTTATCATGGACCTGCAACCTTGTTTGTCCTACAATGCTTGGCAATGCCTGCGAGTTTCAAATTACAAAAGGAAGAGAGAGAAGATAAAAGAATGGGGGGAAGGGAGATGAATAATTAACTAAAGTCAATAATTATTAATAAATGAATAAAGTTTTCATTTTATTATTCTGTTATATCTTTACATTTCATATACACTTTTGAATTAATATTCCATAATAAAAATTTCTAAATGAACAAATAATACTATACAATGAAAATGACTATTCAAAGAATTGTATCAGTTTCACATATCAAAATTGTTCAGCCCAATTTAAAGCTGACTTCTGAACTCAAAATTATTTCCTACCACATTGTCAGTATCAGATTAACAGTGCCCAAAAATGTGCCATCTATCTGTAAGATAATTCATCTACTTAACAAGAAACGATGCTTTTAGCTCTTGGAGAATTTAGTATGTCACACAAAACTGAGCTATTCCTTAAGTGGAAGAAATATAAGGAAAACAGTGCTTCTCCTCAAAAAAATTAAGCAGTTATTTTCTATCCTTATGCTAGCAATTCCTTCTGAATTACTTATACCGTTGTTCGAAATGATCACTAAGGATTGATAGGAACATGGTGATTATAATTATCACACATTATTTTTTATATGCTATCTAGTCTCCTTGAAAAATAAAGATGGGGGCCGGGATTGGTGGCTCAGCCTGTAATCCCAGCACTTTGGGAGGCCAAAGCAAGTGGATTGACTGAGACTGCGGATTTGAGACCAGTCTGGGCAACTTGGCAAGAACTCTTCTCTACAATAAATCAAAAATTAGCCAGGCATGGTAATCCACGCCTATAGTTCTGGCAACTTGGAAGGCTGAGGCAGGAGGATCGCCAGAGCCCAGCAGGTTGACGGTGGGGTGGTGGTGAGCATGCAACTACACACCAGTCTGGGTGACAGAGTGAAACCCCAACTCAAACAAACAAACAAACAAAGATGGGCGAAGGGGATTCTAATTTTAGTAATGGCTTAGTAGTTTCTATTGTACTGAACCCCTCTCATAGATAACTATAAATTCTGGTCAACATATTACTTGAAGGCACTGGAGAGCAATCCACAGTAAAAAGTGGATGGGAGTTGACACTTGGAAGAAAGGAAGGGCCTCTAGTTAAATTTCTCTCTTTTTTTTAAATGACTTTACATCTAAAGCAGGCTTTCATGCTAGAAGCAGCTAAAATTCCAAAAGAAACCTTAATCCCAGAGATTCAGAGTTCCAAATCCTTTGCATAAACTTACCCAAATCTCTAGCTGACACCTGAATTAAGCACACATAAGACAGACACCAAGGGTCCCAGTTAAGTCTAAAAGAACTGAAAAGATATTTCAGTTGCTGCCTACCACAAGTAAGACAAAGCTTAACATTTAAGGCTAGCCAAGTTAACTGCCTATTAGGGAAAAACGTTTTTTTTCAGAGGAATAAAACAGAATACAGAACCTCTATATGTGTCATTCACAATGTCCAACATTATTATACATACCAAAAAAAAAAAAGTGGGGGGAACCACACTTAAAGAGAAAAGGCAAACAATGCAGACTGACTCCAAGATAGTGGATTTACCATATAAAGATTTTGAAGACGCTGTTATAACTATGTTCAAGGATGTAAACAAAAATATGCTTGCAATGAATAAATAGGAAATCTCTGAAAAATGGATACTCTGAAAAGGAACCAAGTAGAAATTCTAGAATTGAAACATATAGCTGAAAAAAAACTCACTCAACAGAATATTGGAGATGACAAAGGAAAAAGTCAGTACTTGAAAAAAAGAACAATAAAATTGTCAAATCCAAAGAACAGAGAGAAAAACAAGTAAAAAAAAAAAAAGAAAAGAAAGGTATTGGTTTGACAAAATCAAATGTTGATCATATAAATAGCCAGAGTTTCAGCAAGAGAATAAAAAAAATTGAAGAAATAATGGCCAAAACTTCCCAAATTTGATGAAAGACATAAACTTGCAGGAACTCAGTGAATCCCAAATAGGGAAAATACAAAGAGAACTATCCCTAGCCATATCACAGTTGAATCAAAGCTAAAAAGATAATCTTGAGCCAGAGAAAAATGATATCTATTAAACATCAATGATATAAATGATTGATATGAATTTCCATGTAAGAAATATCAGAAACAATGGAGGCTAAAAGACAGTGACATAATACTTTTTTTGACTTGGCATCTCACTCTGTCGCCCAGGCTGGAGTGCTGTGGCATGTTCACGGCCATCCCAGTGTCAAACTGCTGGGGTCCAGCGATCCTTCTGCCTCAGCCTTCTAAGTAGCTGGAACTACAGGCACGCACTACCACACCCGGCTAATTTTTTAATTTATTGTAGAGATGAGGTCCCACCAACATGTTGCCCAGGCTGGTCTTGAACCCGCAGGCTCAGGCAATTCACTCGCCTTGGCCTCCCAAAGTGCTGAAGGGGTGGGGGATATCTGTCAACCCAGAATCCTGCATCTAGTGAAAATATCCTTTAAGAACGAAAATGAAATAAAGGCATTTTCAGACGAATAAACACAAACAAAAAAATTTGCTACCCAAAAGCCTGTACTACCAGAAAGGTTAAGGGCGGTTCTTTAGCATTAAGGAATGATTCTAGATGGAAGCCTATATTTTCTTTTCTTTTTTTTTTTTACTAAAAAGTTGCCTTTTATTTATATAACTTCTTAAAAAGTTAAAAGTTGATTTTATACACGAAAGGCTAAAATTTGCTTTTCCACAAAACAACTGCTATGTTACCAGACTCTTGGTTCTTTCATGATACCAAAGCACTAAATCATTAAAAATATTAAAAGGCAATTTAATGTAAATTATCAGCACTTACAAAACAATAAAACTGTGAAAAACATTATTACACTCAAACGCACCAAACCCAGTGCGTGTGAAGCAGCAGGGGCACTTGTGGGGACCCCCCCCCATGCTCTCCTCATACTTGGTCCTATGTGTTTAGCAGCACAGGACAGACACTTCAGCGACTGGAAATGTTATTTCTGTTTGACATGTTTTCCTAAATGAAAAGGCAGTCTGTGAAACATGAAATCATAATCTAGATATCTTGCAGGGGACCAGTGTCAGGGCTGTTGACTCAGGTGCTCCCGTTCTTTTTATCTGATCGAGTACTTCATTTAGCCACTCTGGAAGAATTTATTTTCTTGATATCAACTGAGCTCAGAATCAATGCCCCATATTTGAATTTTCCAACCTGTCCAATCCGTCCACTGGACAAAATACTGGGAGCCGACTTCTTCTTTTTGGATGTCCTGTCTCCCTGTCCTTTCCTCTTCTTTTTCTTGAAAAGATCTGTTTCTTGGGCCATTCTCTTTTCCTCTTCCTTTGCTGCCTTTTTTTCTTTGATTTGCTCCTGCAAAACCTTATAGTTCACATAACTATTTTTGGGAGGCTTAGCACCCAGCATGATGGCACGTTCCTGTTCCAGGACTCTTTCCTTTCCTTTTCCATAACCCGTGATCCCAAACCGATGCACTTCCAAACGAGCCTTTTCTAGGTTAAATTCTTGTATATCCATATCTTTCTCCAAAACACTAGTTTTAGTCTTTGTGCTCTCATCCTGATCTGGCTTCAGCTTTCTTTCTTTATTTCTGCTGTGAAATTCCACCACTTCTACTTGTCGTGTGCTGTTCTTTAAGGGAGAGGGAGACACTGCAGCAGTAGAGACTTTGGGTCCTGAAGAAGGACCAGTGGGAGTGCCAGCAGTACACTGCAGCTCTTCTCTGAGTTTCTTGAAGAAACTGGAAGCACTCTTCTTCTGGCTTCTTACAGGAGAACCAGGCAGGACAGCTGGCTCTGCTGCCAAGGCCATGGGAACTTCTATATGTCTCTTCTTGTTTTCCCTTTTCTTCCCGATTCTCTTCTGTTCTGTTTCATCTTCTGTCTCTCCAAAGTCATAGAGGTCCTGGAGCAGGGCGTCCAGCAGTGCCGGGGAGCCAGAAGGCGGGGCAGCCCCGGGTCCCCGCTCCGGCGCCATCGCGGCCTGCCGGGAACCTGCTTCCCCGGCGCCAGCCCCGCCTCCTGGAAACCTATATTTTCAAGAAGTAATGAAGTGTGACAAAAATGGTAAATACGAGGGTGAATAAACATAAAGGACTATTATTTTTCCTCTTAATTTATTTTAAACACATATGCCTACTTAAAGCAAAAAGTATAACTGTATTAGGGAAAGGCTCTGATGTGTAGGTGTAATGAGTCAACCAATGCATAAAGCATGAAGGGCAGTAAGTAGAATTATATGGTTGCAAGGTTTTTATATTTTATATAAAGAGATATAATACCGATATTAAGGATATATATCCATACATACACACACACACACACACACACAGCAGCAGCGAGGGAAGTGGCGGGGGGTAGGGAGAAGAGGAGAAAGAGAAATCCTTAGAGAATCTACTTTTTAAAAATTTGGAGGTATAATTATAAAAGCTAGTAGATAACTTAAAATGGAATTCAAAAAGGAACAACTCAAAGGCAGGCAGAAAACTAAGAAATGAAAAACATGACACAAAAGGAAACAAATAGTAAAATTACAGACCTAAGTTTAAACATATTACAATTATACTAAATGTGAACAGATGAATAATGGCACACCAATAATGAGGCAGAGATTGTGAAAATAAGTGAAAAGTAAGATCCCATTATATGATGTCTTCATGAGGAGCATGTAAGTATAGACATGGATAGGCGGAGAGTAAATGAAAAAAGATGCAAACAATAAGCACAAGAAGGCTGGAGTGGCCTTGAAGTAGACTTTAGGATACAAAATATTCCCAGAAGAGGGACATAATGATTAAAAGACCAAATCATCAAGAATCAGTAACAGCCAAAAGCAGAATTTCAAAATATATAAAACAAAAGCCGAAAGAATAAAAGGAAGAAATAGATACCGTTAAAGATTTCTTTAAAATTCTTCTCTCAATAACTGATACAACTTGAAACCACCGCCCTGCCCCTGCCACCCCCAAATCATAAAAAAGAAGATCTGAACAACACTATCAACCATTTTGGGCTAAATGACACACAGAGAACAGAATATTCAACAACTACATTTTCAAGTGCATATGGTACATTCACCACTATAGACCATATGCTGAGCTATAAAAACAAGAATTAATACATTTAAAAGGACTACACATTTCTAGCCACAATGAAGCTAAATTAAAAATCAGTACGTTACGTGAAAAATCCCACATATTTGGAAATTAAACAGTACACTTCTAAATGATACATGGGTCAAGGAAGAAAGGGAAATAAGAAAATATTTCAAAATAAATTATAGAGCTCTACTAAGGAAACAATATAGCTCTTAGATTTATGAAAATCAGTATGTTAAAATAAAATAAATGGAGACAAAAGTGAATGATGACTCCACCAACAGATTTGGGGTGGGGGAGTGAACAATGACTTCAAACAGATTTTTGCAAAAAGAGATGTTTTACCTGCTTAGGCAGTAACCAGTGATCAATGGATTCTCAAATCTCTAATAGGACCTTGTTTACTGGTAAATTCACTTCTCCTGTTTCTCTACTGCACTGTGTAAGAACTTGGTAAAGGAATAGCAAGCATGTATCACTATTTGCTATCTCTATGAAAACATCTACTCCAGATTTTCCTGCTTATATCATATGCCAGCATCTATTTCACCATTACAAAACAGAAATGAAAGAAAGACTTGAAGCAGGAGCTTCAAGGAGCAAAATTACGCAGTCATTTTTCCTAGCCCTTTCAATGCAAATAACTAGTGTGCCAGGAAGAAAGGTGTTACAGAACAAGAATGCTGCCATTATTAATAACAATAGTAATAGCAAACGCTTATTGAGTATTTACTATGGGACAGGCTCCATCTAAGTCTTTGCATATATGCTAATTTGCTTAATGCGCTATGAGGTAAGTTGCAGATGAGGAAACTGAGGCAGAGGGAGGCTAAGTAACTTGCCCAAGATTACACAACTAGTAAGTGAATAAACTGGGATCCAAATACAGGAGTCTGGCTCCACACTTATTCACTGCTCTATAGTTCTTCTTTAGTAGTGTTTTTTCTATTCTGGAACAGTATGTGAATTGTCTGCCTAAGAGGTAAGCACCATCAGTCAATATCCAATTTGAGAAATGAAGAAACTTTAAGATTCCCTTTTTTCCTGTTATTTTTTATTTTTGCAGGTGGTGGGGGGTTGGGAATTAAACAACAGAAATTTGTTTCTTGTAGTTCTTGAGGCTAGAAGTCCAATATCAAGGTGCCAGCATGGTCCATGTCCGGTAAGGGCTCTCCCCTTGGGTTGCAGTCTGCCACCTTCTTGTGTGCTCACACGACCTCTTCTTAATGTGAGCATGGGGTTTTTTTTTTCCTGTTTCCTTCTCTTATCCCCTACCTTGCTATTTGTTCTGCTTCTATAGTCCCAGCAAATCCATCTAAATAGTGCTGATAGCTCTCCTACTTTGGAGCTTCAGTTAGTAAGGCGAAGTGAGAGAAAGATATGCTGTGTATCTGACACTGACTTCTGATTCCTTTACCTGCCTATATAATCCTTTTTACTAGGATTCTGATATCTGTATAGAGATTGGTCCAAATTACCTCTAAGAATATCCTCATCAGAAATGCAAAAGATATGAGTAAATCTATTGTATTAGAACTGTCCATGAAAAAAATAAGAAGAAATGAGTAAGTGAATAAATGTTTGACTTGTATTCCCTAATGGCAGGTGATGCTGAAATCTGTTTACTAGATATGTATTAAGTCTTTTTGCTAAAGTGTTTGTTTAGAATCTGGAGCCATGTCTGTCCTTGAAGTAGTGAGATATATACCATGACATCAGATGGTTGGGCAGAATTTAGCAGATAATTCACCCAAGTGTTTAGGGCTTTCACCTTAAAGTTAGTCTCTTCTCCAAACCCTAGAGGGCATATCCCCAGTGCCCTTTCTCAGAATGCTGACCTGACAAGAGAGAAATCCTAACCAGGCAGACTTCAGAGACTTAAAGGAGAAGAAGAGCTCTGTGGCTGACTTATTACAGAATTAGGACAGGATAGATGTGAACATATGTTAATATAGAGCGGCTCTAAATGTCAATGAAAGACACCAAACATGTAAGGCAGACACTTAGGGGAGGGCATACAGGGAGAAAAACCCAGAGTGAAAGAGTCTCATCTAGTCACAAAGTAACCTATAACACAGGAAAAATTCAGAGTGTATTAAAAAAGCCTTAAAATGAAAAAGGATCTCAGAGGTCATTTAGTAATAGGGATCCCATTACACTGAAAGATGGGCCATTCTACCAATGTATAAAAAGTAAATATCTAAATAATGAATCATTTTCTCATTGAGAATTATTTTCTTTCTTTCTTTTTTTTTTAGTTTGAATCTCATTTTGTCACCAGGCTGGAGTACAGTGGCATGCTCATGGTCACTGCAGCCTTGACCTACTGAGCTCAGGTGATCCTTCTGCCTCAATCTTCCAAATAGCTGGAACTACAGGCATGTGACACCATACCCAGTTAATTTAAAAAAAAATTTTTTTTAAAATTTATTGCACAGACGAGGTCTCACCAAGTTGCCCAGGCTGGTCTCAAACCCCTGGGCTCAGACAATCCTCCCATCTCTGCTTCCAAGAGTGCCGGGATTATAGGCATGAGCCACTGTGCCCGGTCAAGAATTATTTACTTAAAGAAAAAAGTACCAAGTCATTACAGAAAACTATGTTTGCTTCAAGAAGTATCTCCCCTTGTCACTGCAATGTATATGTATTTAATATTCTGATGCTACACACTGCAAAAAATTATCTTCACATGAACATTGTCTAAAAGATGTACTAGTAATAAAATACATCTCACAGTCAAGCCCCACTGTACTAGAAATTTTCAAAAAGATCCTTTGTTCCTAGTTACCAGTTACAGCTATATAAAGACATTCTTTCACCTAGATAACTTACATGTGAATCATCACATATTTATTAATTTTCCTTCTGAAGAATTCAGCAAACACAATAGTTTCCTTTCCCCTTTATTGCAAAAGCAATATCAATAGTAAATAAACATCTTAAAATTGAAAAATCATTAATTTCCACCACCTAGACTCAACTAATTTTGCTTCATCTTTTCAATACATGTATCTTTTTATTTTAAGATACAAATAACATATGACACAATATTAGTGAAAACAATGCAAGTCAGTACAGAAATATGCCACTCTGGCTAAATTTTCCAATTTCCTCCTTCTAACAATTATTTGCATCATCAGTATCTCAATTTGTCTTTTCCACCAGCAAAGCTTTGGCAGCTTGTATCACATGAAACCAGTTCCACTGTTCTCTCCTCCTATATCATATTATTGGGAATGCTTTTGGATTTATCCATTAACAATTTTTATGCAATAGATATGGACAGAAATGTATGTACTAGTATCTACATGACAGCATTATGATGTTCATAAGGTAACAATTTAAATTTAAATAACAACTAACAATTAAAAACTAAGCTAGGCTCGGTGGCTCAGCCTGTAATCCCACGCTTTGGGAGGCCAAGGTGAGTGGATTGCCTGAGCCCGTAGGTTCGAGACACGCCCGGGCAACTTGGCGAGACCTCATCTCTACAATAAATCAAAAAATTAGCCAGGCATGGTAGAGTGCACCTGTAATTCTGGCTACTTGGAAGGCTGAGGCGGAAGGATCACCGGAGCCCAGCAGGTCGAGGCTGCAGTGGCCGGGAGCAGCCACTGCATTCCAGTCTGGGCGACAGAGTGAGAATTCTCAAAAAAAAAAAAACAAAACAAAAACAACAACAACAAAAAACTAAAACATACTATTTTTTATTTATAATTATTTCATAAGCCTTGTATGCCAGTTTTGGCAAATACCAGAATTACATTTTTTCCTAAATATACCTATAACTTCTGTAACTAGGCAAATCAAAACTAACAGTAAATACTTCATGCCCCTCTAACCATTGTCTAGTAGCACAGTATAACATGGGGCATATGAAGAATTAAATTTTTCTAAAGAATACTGTCAGAAATTTACAAATATTAAACAGAGAAATTGGTCCCAACCTCTAGTCTAAATACACCAGTGCTTACCTTAACAATCTATCATTCTAAGCACTCATTAAATTTCAATGAAAATATTAGTTGTAACACATAAACATAATATAGGTGATATTGCAAAATATTTTAATTTTTGCATCCTAGTTAACATAAGACTTATTTCTAGGAATTGGAATATTATATGCATGCTCAGTTATAAGTGGATAAATCCTAAAAATTATTATTATTATTATTATTTTTTTGAGTTGGAGTCTCACTCTGTCGCCCAGACTGGAGTGCAGTGGCC
>NW_007247424.1:66233-66931 GCF_000164805.1 Carlito syrichta
CAGGCATGCGCTACCACACCCTGCTGATTTTTTGATTTATTGTAGAGATGAGGTCTCGCTGCCCAGGCGGGTCTTGAACCCGTGGGCTCAGGCAATCCACTCACCTCAGCCTCCCAAAGGCGTGGGATTACAGGCTGAGCCACCGAGCTCGGCTCTAAAAATTATTTTTATTTTCTAAATGTATATTTATTTTAATTAAGCAGTCATAAAGATGGACAAAATTATGAACTTCGCAGCAACTTGGATGGACTTAGAGTCTAAAACACTGAGTGATCTATCACAGAAACAAAGAACTGAGTATCACATGTTCTCACTTATAAGTAGACCTTGAACAATTATTGTAATACTATAAGAAAAGGACTGGCAGTAGTGGGAAACTGCTGGGGTGGGGGACACACCTCATCAACAAGGGTACTTGCATAATGGACATTTGTATACCTAACTCTGAACTGTACTCCACATCTTTAAAATAAAAAAAATGTTTTAAATGTATATTATTTTTAAAATTTCATAATGTCTATACCTTAGTTTAAGGCTTTCAGAGAGTCTTTCAGCTTCTTCAATAGCTTTTTTGATGTTTGCAGGTCCAAGCATTGAATGAAAATAGTCCTAAAATTATAGGAAAAAATTCCAAGCTGTTAGTACTGGGCACTACATATAGCCCTAATGCTAAAAATATCAAAATCATGGTGCTTCTA
>NW_007247424.1:66951-133794 GCF_000164805.1 Carlito syrichta
TGGATAAAAAAATGTGGTGCATACACATGATGAAATATTATGCAGCAATAAAGGACAAAATTATGAACTTCACAGCAACTTGGATGGATTAAAACACTGAGTCTAAAACACTGAGTGATCTATCACAGAAACAAAGAACTGAGTATCACATGTTCTCACTTATAAGTAGACCTTGAACAATTATTGTAATACTATAAGAAAAGGACTGGCAGTAGTGGGAAACTGCTGGGGTGGGGGACACACCTCATCAACAAGGGTACTTGCATAATGGACATTTGTATACCTAACTCTGAACTGTACTCCACATCTTTAAAATAAAAAAAATGTTTTAAATGTATATTATTTTTAAAATTTCATAATGTCTATACCTTAGTTTAAGGCTTTCAGAGAGTCTTTCAGCTTCTTCAATAGCTTTTTTGATGTTTGCAGGTCCAAGCATTGAATGAAAATAGTCCTAAAATTATAGGAAAAAAATTCCAAGCTGTTAGTACTGGGCACTACATATAGCCCTAATGCTAAAAATATCAAAATCATGGTGCTTCTATAAAGGTTTATTATGATTGAATTATTTTAAAAGACTTTTAACTTACATCAAAAGTACCCCTTTATGCCATTAGTATGCTAGTTAGTCAATGGTTACTGCATTTTATTTATCTGTAAGCCACCATTTAGAAATGTAAATACCATTCTTATTGTTTATAAGTGTCAAAGAGCAAAGCTTTTAAAAAGTAAAAGGTATTTTCTTTTTTCTTTTTAATTGGAGTCTCACTCCACTGCCCAGGCTGGAGTGCAGTGGCATGCTCACAGCCACCTCAGCATCAACCCATTGGGCTCAGGCGATCCTTCCGTCTCAGCCTTCCAAGTAGCTGGAACTACAGGTATGCGCTACCACGCCCTGCTAATTTTTTGATTTATTGTAGAGATGAGGTCTCGCCAAGTTGCCTAGGCTGGTCTTGAACCCGTGGGATCAGGCAATCCTCTCACCCTGGCCTCCCAAAGTGCTAGGATTACAGGCTTGAGCCACTGCGCCTGACTCAAAATGTATTTTCTGATTATATTAAAAAGGGATGTTTTGTTTACCTGTTTTAAACTGAGATATTTTTTCTTCCACCTGTACTAAACAATAGCTACCCACATCCCAACTGGAGTTTAAAGGGTTTAGGTTTTTTTTCTCTAGTCTCAGAAGCAAAACAGCAAATCGTGGGTACATACACAACAAGGGATTTGTTTTGTTTACCTGTTTTAAACTGAGATATTTTTTCTTACACCTGTACTAAACAATAGCTACCCACATCCCAACTCGAGTTTAAAGGGTAAAAATCAGAAAATATCTAGTTAGCAAATTCAACACTTCACATACTAGAGAGGTTAGGCTAAATAACACCACACAAAAAACAGGTGTAAGACAGAAGCAGATGAAAATAATGCTTTTACTGAAAACCAGGAATTGAACTGCAGCATAGGAATGACCTGAGCTTTTGTAAGGAGCTCTCAACCTGAACTCCTGACACCTTCACTTAGATACGCCCCCTTTGAGAATGCAATAGATAATTGGTGAAAATGAAAAAAAAATCTTATTGATTAAAATTTACTCCCTATAATCTCAAGAATAAAAAAAAAAAGTTGCTTACAAAAACATTCCCAATCTAGTCAAAGAGAAAAAAAAAAAAGACTAACTTCTAAAAATACAGCAAAAAGGAAACAAGTACATAAAAATTAGTCCTACCATGCAGACAAAATAGCAAACACCAAAACTACCAAAGTTATCCAAATTTCAAAATTTTCAAAAAATATTTACTTTGGTAAGTACTGTTTACACTTCTTTTAAAGCAATTCCACTTTAGCAGATTTCAAAAAGCATGCAAAAATTTGTTTGAATTTAGACAGGCCTCTATTCCTTATCTGCTGATAAGTATGTCCAAGAATGTGAAAAAAGTGTTTCTCCTAGGGCAGGACCAATCCAACCATTTGTGGGCAGGTAGATGAATGAATATCCAAAGTGAGACGAAACACCAACGAGCCTGGACAACATGGCAAGACCCCCAAAATGAAAAAAGCAAAAAAAATTAACCAGGTATGGTGGCACATGTCCACAGTCCCTGCCATTCGGGAGGCTGAGGCAGTAGGATCATTTGAGCCTGGGAGTTAAAGGCTGCAGTGAGCTCTCTGGCTTGGGGGATAGAGTGAGATTCTTAAAAAATAAATAAACACCAGCAGTGACTTATCACCATTAAGTAAAATACTAAAGTCTTCTCTTAACAACCAAAAGTCACAGTACTCTAAAAAAAAAAGATTATATCAAAGAATAAGAGAAATTTTGTTATTTTTATAAATCAATTTAAATGAGGCAAGCCAATTCTACCAGCAGAGAAAAAAAAAATCTCATTATTAATTCAAGAATTGTTTCTCCATCAGACAAAAAAATCTGTAGGCACTATTTTTCACCTACTGTTTGGTAGTAAGATTCTTCCCATTATTTAATGCAGCCTCTACATTATTCTTTTGCCTGTTTTTGGTACAATTGAAATACAACCATTTTTCTCTATCAACACTTATCCTTAATCCCGCGCTTTGGGAGGCTGAGGTGAGTGGATTGCCTGAGCCCATGGGTTTGAGGCCCGCAGGTTCAAGACCCGCCTGGGCAACTTGGCGAGACCTCATCTCTACAACAAATAAAAAAATTAGCCGGGTGTGGTAGCGCGCGTCTGTAGTTCCAGCTACTTGGAAGGCTGAGGCGGAAGGATCGCCGGAGACCAGCAGGTCAAGGCCGCAGTGGCCGCTCCAGGCTGGGCGACAGAGTGAGACTCCAACTCAAAAAAAAAAACAAAACACTTATCCTAGTCATTAGTTTTCTCTATTCATTTATACCATCCCCATCTTCCCTCCCTACCCATGGCTTCAGCAAAGCGGAAGACTAGCACTTGTTCAAAGAATTAAAAGCAAAAAAAATTTCAAAGATTTTGGAAGTGATCAGTATTAATTTTGCAAACTTAGATCTTTAATATGGCTATGATGTCAGTCAAATATAAAAAGCTGTCACATAAAAACAAGTGATTAATCCTTGAATCTTAAGTAGGTACAATCAAAAACAGTCATAGTTTTCTTATTTAATGCATGAGCAAACTCAGCCCTTCCACTTGACCTGGCAATGATTTATTACAACAGAAAACAAATTATGATACTATAATACAATGTGATCTAAATTCACTTAGTTAAAATTTTAGAGAAAATCAGAAGTTCCATTATGCAAAAATAAATTAGCAAGCAAAAATACAAAAATAAAAGGTACCTGCTGTTGCTTGAAATCAGGTCTTTTTTTGATAAGATTATAAACAGTCACATATTTCATATATAGTACATAGGCCCTTTCCTCATCACGATCTAATCTGCATTCTTCCGCTGTCTTAAAGATCTTCAGGGCACTGTGTACATAACTTAGAATTAGAGAAAAAAAAATAATTAAAACACTTGACATCTGAAAAAAATACAGTTCATATATAAAATCCACAAATAATCTTGATAAAAGTAAATTTCATGATTTAGGTTGCAGTATTTCAAAACTGACAAAAAGTTAGATGTACGTTTGGGATGAGGGTAGTTGTAAAGACAAAGAAGACACTGCAAGAAAGGAATGACCTGTCTTATGTCCTGTCCAAAGGTGGCTATATCTCTCCCATTGCTTCCTAT
The DNA here is from genome assembly GCF_000164805.1 of Carlito syrichta. NCBI lineage: Eukaryota > Metazoa > Chordata > Mammalia > Primates > Tarsiidae > Carlito > Carlito syrichta. The sequence goes on from NW_007247424.1 coordinate 70,639, forward strand.
TTGAAACATTCAAGAGGTGTTAAATGGAGCTGTTTCCCATCAAGATTACGAGCTCAGCCCAATAAATAGCCCAATCCCTGTCTTATTCTTCCTGCCCCCAAAAGATCTTTTAAAAGCCCCTTTTGTCCTTAGTATGTTTAGAAATATTAGATCACTCTGGGGTTTTCCTTCCTGACCTTCTTTAAAGTTTCTACCACTCTCCTGTCTTCATCTGTGATGTTTTGTTTTCTTCCCATTTTCTGTTTATTTCCTTTGGAAAATTACTCATTAAGATAACTCTGTGCAATCACAGGTTTCTTTAGCGATCCCTTCATTGGTTCACTGGGGATCATACATCATCATATTTTGAAAGCCTCCCATTTATCTCCAGTCATGAAACACCTATTACTATCCCTGATTTCTAAAATCCACTCTCCAATCCGGGGTATATGGCTGCCTAAACCCACCTTTCTTTCTTAAACTCTCACTCCAAACCTTTTCCTTTACTGTCCAAAACAAATTTAGGGGAAAAGTTCTCTTACTGTCTTCTATCCCTTAACAGAAATAAAACTATCAACAAGTTAACAATTTTAATGATATCCCTCCTTTTAGCAAAATTATATTTCCAGTAAAGATCAAAATAGTTGGACCTCTCTTTCACTATTATATTTTACATCAAGATGGATTCTGTAATCGCTATCAGGAGGCATTATCTCTACCCTCTAACTCAGCATGTAGAGTACATGCCCTCAAATAAAAATAAAGAAATCATTAGGTTAAAAGTTGATGTGATGGCACACGCCTATAACCCAGTACTTTAGGAGGGCAAGGCAAGAGGATTGCTTGAACCCAGGAGTTCGAAACCAGCCTAGGCAACAGAGTGAGACCTCATTTCTACAAAAAAAAAAAAAAGTTGGTGTCAAATTGGCACAGATTAATAATTACTGAATATCGAACAACAACAAAAAATACATAACTCTCCTCTTTTTAGTCAAAGAAAGATTATACTAACATCATAACTTGTAATATATAAGGACATATGTGATCTTTAAGAATTATTAGACTGGGCATGGTGGCTCACACCTATAATCCCAGCAATTTGGGAGGCCAAGGCAAGAGGAATGCTTGAGCCTAAGAGTTTGAGACCAGCCTAGGAAACAGTGAGATTTCGCCTCTACAAAAAAAAAAACAGAAGCTGGGCATGGTGCCTGTAGTCCTTGTTACTTGGGAGACTGAGGCATAAGAATCACTTGAGCCCAGCAAGTTGAGGTTGCCATGAGCCATAATTGTGCACTCTAGTTTGGGCAACAGAATGAGACCTTGACTAAAAAAAAAAAAAATAAATCAATTAAAAAAAAAAAAAGGTCGGGTATGGTGGCTCATGCCTATAATCCCAGCACTTTGGGAAGCCAAGGTAAGAAGAGGTGAGCCAAGCACGGTGGCGCATGACTGTAATTCCAGTAACTTGGAAGGCTGAGGCAGAAAGAAGGATGGCTTGAACCTAGCAGGTCGAGGTTGCAGTGGCCATGAGCATGCCACTGCACTCCAGCCTCAGTGACAGAATGAGACTCTGACTCAATAAAAAAAAAAAGAGAGAGAGAATTATTTTTAACCTGTTTTATGAAAAGACAATGACTTGTAGTTGAATGGTCTTTGTACAGCCCTCATAATCTTTGCCTCAAATGTACAATCTAGTGATCAATTCTGTGTTGATCTGTCCAGAGAGCAGATAATATCCATATTAGTAGAATATGTATGTATTCCCCTAAGTTAAGTCAAGACCTTCTCTAAGGAGGTCTTACTTTATTCAAGTGATGGTGTTGTTTTTCGAATAAACATTAAACTATTTATCTAACTTGAATAAATATGGAAATAAACTGAAAATTAATATATAACTCAATCAAACTAGCAAAGGATTCATACCTCTTAGTGCTTATTTTCTCTGGTTTTACTTCTGTCTTCTTATTGAGGTCTTTTAGTGAAGAACTGAGGTAGAGTTCTTTAGGAACTGAAGCTACGGCAGGCATGATGAATGTTTATTTTTCCACTTTCACAATGGATGGTATACTTCATTAAAAGTAGTTCTTTCCTGAAACAAAGCAAATACAAATAATTACGCTAACTTTCCTCATTAATAATAAAACAAGTGAGCAGTTAAAAAAAAACAAAACTCTAAAACTGCACCCTCTGCTAACAGGGTTAATTTTAATTTATCTTTAATATCTATTTTGGGAGTCCAAGATATACAGAGTGTAAATAAACAGTTTAATAACTTTAAAAATTTTTTAATTAACTAAGTGAATTACTATTTGTATCATTTTGCCTTAAGTATTCAGAACTTACTTGTCAAAGAAAGTAGCAACAAAAATAGTAAGAGATTTACATTCTTCTTCTGTTCTAATTGCATTTATAGATCACAAGTAGAAGGATTTTTCACCTAGAAACATTTCTTTCCTCATTGATACCAGTTTATAAAAGAAAACAAGTTGCGGGGAAGGAAGGCAGTGCCACTTTATACAAAGCAAAGGGACAAATGAACACGTTTCTGTTTCTGGCAGAATACACCCATGCACTTTGGTTTACTCTGAAAAGGTATCTGATGTTTCATAACATTCTTTGTTTCCTTGTAAGTTCTAGCAAATTCTGACCAGGAAGATGGAGCAGGTAATAACAAAATGAGGACAGGAGGAAGAATGGTTAGGTATGTATTAAGTTGGGTGCATGTATACTGGGATGCATGCAGATGGCATATCAGGAAAGCACACCTAATGGGTAGTCTTGACAAGAGCATAGGTATTACTTCAGAAACTCAAATTTACATAAGATCTTCAGCAGTGAAGAAATAGCTACAATTTCATTTAAAAGCTACATTAATACATTTAATAGATAATTTAAAAAATTTTTCCTATCACTTCTTCCAATCTCTTAATGATCTTCATTCTATCAGCTCATCTTTATTAGATGAATGGACATCAATGAACACCTATCCCTAAATAGCTGAGTAAGGTACAGTTTGGGAAGGACAGAAAGGTCTCTGTTCACCTATGAGAAACTCCAAAATCAGCTCAATTTGCTTTGATTCTTGTCACATTTTATTTTATTTCATTTCACTTTATTTTAGAGACAGGGTCTTAATCTATTGCCCGGGTTGCAATTCAGTGATATGATCCTAGCTCACCACAGCCTCGACCTCCTGGACTAAAACGATCCTTCCGCCTCAGCCTCCTGAGTAGCTGGGACCACGGTGTATATCACACCTGGCTAATCTTTACATTTTTTGTATAGAAGAGGTTTTGCTATGTTGCCCAGGCTGGTCTAGAATTCCTGGACTCAAGTGAATCTCCTGCCTCGGCCTTCCAACTGTTGGCATTATAGGCATGAGCCACTGTCTGCCCAGCCAAACTTTATACTAAATAGCAATACTTTTGTGATTTTAATTCTCATTCCTTCTAGCCCTGTGCCATGTTACTCTATAGTCTTAGTCATCAAACCACCTTCTTCTCTGAAAATCATGTTTTTATCATCTTCAATTTTTTTCTATCTACACTTGCTCCACGTATCTATAAACACATGCTGAACCAAACACTTCAATCTGTAGGTTTAGATCTATGCATTTGGAAACAATATCATTTACAAACATCTTCACTTTTTTTTTGAGTTAGAGTCTCACTTTGTCACCCAGACTGGCATACAGTGCCATGCTCCCAGTCACCGCAGCCTCGACCTGCTGGGCTCTGGTGATCCTTCCGCCTCAGCTTTCCAAGTAGCTGGAACTACAGGCACGCGTTACCATGCCCAACTAATTTTTTGACTTATTGCAGAGATGAGGTCTCGTCAAGTTGCCCAGGCAGGTCTCGAACCTGTGGGCTCAGGCAATCCACTCACCTCAGCCTCCCAAGGCGTGGGATTACAGGCTGAGCCACCAAGTCCAGCAAACATTTTCTACACTACCCCCCTCTCTCTAGGTCCTGAGCCACATCATCATTCCTGAATGGATAAAATGATAATAAACATATGTCCTGCAAGCAAGGTAGCTAATTCATCAACAATTCATCATCAAATGAGCTAAGAACATCCATTAAGAAAAGAATATGATAGGAATCCCTTGGATTTTCTCATAGTTACAGAGATAACAGCATTGTTTCAGTGTCAATGTAAGTCACTAGCAGACCTAGCTAGCTGGCAAAGGTAGGCAATATAAAGGGTAAGTAAGCCGGGCTCGGTGGCTCAGCCTGTAATCCCGTGCCTTTGGGAGGCTGAGGTGAGTGGATTGCCTGAGCCCGTGGGTTCTAGACCCGCCTGGGCAGCGAGACCTCATCTCTACAATAAATCAAAAAATCAGTCGGGCGTGGTACGCATGCCTGTAATTCCGGCTACTCGGAAGGCTGAGGCAGAAGGATCGCCAGAGCCCAGCAGGTCGAGGCTGCAGTGGCCGGGAGCGGCCACTACACTCCAGTCTGGGCGACAGAGTGAGATTCCAACTCAAAAAAAAAAAAAAAAAGGGTATGTAAGACACAGTCTCTGATCTCCAAGGATAAACTGTTTAACCAGAAATATACCCCTATCCTTCCACCCTAAACCCATCACCTCCTACCCATATTGAGTGGAAAAGCAGGAACACATGTAACATGATACCATTTATATAAAGTTTAAAATCAAACTAAATGAATCAATATATTATTTAATGATACAAATGAGGTAAAGACATAAAGACAGAAAATTACAAACACAAAATTCTATTTCTGGGGGAGGCAGAGAATGTAATCAGAGACACACACACACAAAATTTCATGAGTACTAGCAAGGTTCTAGTTCTGAAGCTAGGCAGTATGTTCATAGGTAATCGTTTTTATTATCATGCCTTATAACACATAATATGTAATGTACCTAATATATATTTCATCAAAAGTTTTAAAGAAAGCAACTATATGAGGGGGGCATACACACAAAAAAACCTGAATTATCTTTTGGAGAGCGAGTCTTTTATAATACACTCAGAATGTGTTCCTCCAGATCAAACAATCAACCAAGTTTTTGCCTAGAAGTTTGAGAAGGTTGTGACATGATTTGCAGAAGAAATGTCCCAAGTTGTGGCAAACAGGTTACTGGTTCTTTAACCACGACAACTCACCTGCCCACACCATGCTGAGCGTTCAGCAGTTGTTGACCAAAAATGGCACGACTCCCACGCCCCACCTTCCCTGTTCACCAGATCTCACCCTGAGCCACTTTTTTTTGCTTCCCTGAAGAAAAAAGTCCTCACAGGGAAACATTTTGCTGATATGGAAGAGGGGAAACAAAAAATGGCAGCAGCACTAAAAGGCATCAAAATTCATGAGTTCAAAAACTGTTTTGAGCAGTAGAAAAAGCATCTTGGTAGATGTATTGCATCAAATGGAGAGTACTTTGAAGGTGACTGAAATTTAAACATATAAGAATAAATGTACAATTTTTATAAATAAATCATGGGGTTTTTGGGTCCTCCCTCGCATGAATATAATAATCCAATCATACATAAATGCACAGAATACACAGAAAGAGATAAAAGTTAGGAAGTTATGGGTTAAATAAAGCAAACTATCAATATAATTTTTTTTTTTTTTGGCATGGAAACTTTTTGTCAATTTCTCAACTGTGGCAAGATTTTAATCCACTGTCCCAAAGAATTCCTGAAAACCACCCCTCTAAGGCAAGATGCAATGGGGGCAGTTTTCGTGGCCTCACTTACATGGTGAGTGCTGTTCCACCAAGCACCCTGGCCCGACCGCCCACTCTACACTGGTCCCCCATGCAGGCCTGACACCTGGTAGAACTGAGGTAGGAGAAGGAACAAACTGGAGAAAGACAACAGAATCTGTGGCTCTGTTATGTGGTGGGGTGGTATGGACAGTCTCACACCCCTGCGCTTGTGCATCCTTGCCCCACCTGCCCCTGCCTTAGGGTTTAAATGGGTGCAAGTCTCCTGGCAGTAGCAGATGAGAGCAGGGCAAGCTTCCATGTGGACAATGGGACTGGGAGTGGCAGCTTGAACAAAGCAACAGCTAGGAAGAGGGAAGATCCTGGAGGCAGGGCTGGACCTCCACCACCTAAACTTTTCCCCAGCCACTGGGCCTCCACTCCCAGTTACAGACAAACAGATAAAAGAGACAGAAATAGTGCATAAGTATATAAAACAGTCCAGGGCCCAGGCCCCCTAGGGGCTGAGCCCAGAGAACTAATGCTGCTACTTGGTAGTCCCCTGTGGTCCACCTCTGGCAGGACAGCAGCAGGGCCCCAGGCCCCCAGATCCCCCAACTAATGCCTCAGGGAAGTCTGCAGGGACCACCAGAGGGGTGGATGGAAGGGCAGAAAATGCAAAGACCACCATCCAGTCCACCAATCACAACTTGTAGCAGTCAACACAGGCAAATGCAGGGCCAAGTTGGACTGGACCAGGGGTGATAGCACAACTGGGGAACCTGACACTTGCAGAGCAGCAAGGCACCCTTTCACATGTGTAAAGCTGGAGAAACAGAGGCTTCACACATGTGCAAAATGCATTTGGTCAAGAACAACATGGGATTTGTCTTTTCCATTAAAAACAAAACAAAAACAAATACCTTTTTTGTTTTTGAAATAGAAGAAAAACAAAACTGAGAACACTTCTCTCTCTCTTGCAGGATCAAGAGAGGGATGAAATACTGGTTTATACGATCCACTATTGCATGTAGTCTTAAAATAACACTTTTTGTTAAAAAAAAAAAAAATCAAAAAGAGTCTGAACACTCTTTGTGCTCCTGGGAGCTTGGATTTACCTGCCAAAAGAAAGAATTAAACTCAGGTTCATGAATATGTCTTCAAAAAATAGCCAAACTGGCCGGGTCATCAGGAGAAGGGCGTATCCTGAAAAAGGATGAGGCCCTGCTGGGCACCTGGAGCCTTGCATCTGAGAGCCGAGACCTCTCTGGTGAGTCCTGCAATGGAAGGCCTTGCCTGTGAATGCTGCCCCCACAGAATGGTGAGGGAAGCTCGGCCACTGAGCAGCCTGGGCCTCTGGGTGCAGGCAACATCTGTGGGTTCCTCAGGCCAGAGGCAGCAGGCTTGAGTCTTCCCACCTGGCCCAGTGGAGAGCTGGACGGAAGCCCAGTGCCGTACTCCCCCTGTGGGACAGGACTCAAGTGTGTTGAGCAGTAAAAGGTTGTGGTTGGTGGGCATGGAGTAGAGCTGCTAGCTGGGTGCATGGTTGTCGCATGGGCTGCTTAGCCCCAGCATCTGCTCAAAGTTCAGCTGCTGCCCATGAAGTTGAAGTTGGGCAAGATGTTGGACTTCTTTCTCTTGACAATGTCATAGGCTTCACTGAGTGACCAGTTCATCTTCTGCATTAGGTAGGCGATGGCGACCGTCACTGAGCAGATGATGGCTGCCAGACAATGCACCAGAATGCCACAATTCTTGGAGCGGGCTTCATCAACGAAGCTGATCGCCTCAAGGAAGAACTGGGAGAGGTTCTGGCTCTAGTGGTCAGAGGATCTGTTTGTAGGTGAACTCGTCACCATGCTCAAAGGCCTTGGGTAGGATGGGTGTGACATTGAGAATATACTTGATGCTGTACTTGCCGAGCACATCCAAGTTGGTGGAGTTCTTGGTGCAGCCGAGGTAGAGGTAAGGCAGGATCTGGACAGGGAAGGTTGGTTGGCTGAATGGAGCAAGGCTGCAGTCTGACTTGCTGGCACTGCTGGCAAGTTCTCGGTCTGACTCTCCATCCCAGCAGCCAGAGTTGATGTGCAGGCTCCCCAGGTCCAGCACTGAGGTGGGTGATGAGCTGCTTGGCGAGGACAAGCTGTCCACATTGGTCTCGCAGTGTTCCACTCTGTCTGGAACTTGTTGAAACCACCTTGGAGATAGTAGGCCTGGCAGCCATTGTTGTGCAGCTTCTATAGAAGGCGGAGCATGGTGGCAGGAGCGCCGGGCTTGGGCTGCCAGTTGGCCGTGGCTTCATCGCAGAACAGCATGGTGGCCACCTTGCAGCTCCGCTCCTTGTTGGCATGGCTGGGGATGATGGAGTGGATGGGCAGTCACCCTTGCGTAGGTGGCGCTGCATGAGGCCCCCCGGGGATGGCCAGGTTGTTGATGGCCTCAATGGGCAACGACTAAGAGCTCGTGCGGCCAGCAGTCGAGCAGCAGCAGGGATGTACCACTGGGAGCCTCCAGCTCCTCCTGCAGACATTCAACACTCTTGCAGGACATGGCCCCTGCTCCCGTCGCGGTGCCAGCTCCGGTGCCTGCGCTGGACCTGGACTCTGCCCGGGTGTCCCCAGGAACCTCCACCCCCAAAGTCGGCATGTGAGCTGACTAGGGGGCCTTGCCCTGGGACGACGTCTGGCCGCCAGCTGCGTCTTCGGGTGTCCACGCCTGCTGAGCTGCGCACCCACCGCCAGAGGCCTCTGTCCCATCCAGCCAATATAATTTTTAAAATACTGATTTAAAAAAAAAAAAAACAGACTTGGAATACTGGAAGAGCCTGATATAACGTTGGGAAGTACAGCTTCAGTATAGTGGTATGAGTGGAAGAGCATGACAATAAATAAAGAAATGAAGTAGACTGCAAATAACTTTTTTTTTTGAGTTGGCGTCTCACTCTGTCACCCAGGCTGGTGTGCAGTGGCATGCTCACGGCCACCCCAGCATCGACCTGCTGGGCTCCGGCAAACCTTCTGCCACAGTCTTCCAAGTAGCTGGAACTACAGGTGTGCACTACGAAGCCTGGCTAACTTTTTTTTTTTTTTAATGTATTGTAGAGATGAGGTCTCGCCAAATTGCCCAGGCTGGTCTCGAACCCTCGGGCTCAGGCAATCCACTCTCCTGGGCCTCCTGAAGTGCTGGGATTACAGGCTGAGCCACCAAGCCTGGCCAACTTTTTTTTTTTAAGTGGGAATAGAAAGGAGAAAAATGGGATAAAGCGTAATGATGTTCCAGGTACATGATTTCTACTGAGACATAGGAAGCAACAGTTGAAGGATAACAGTTTTGACTTAGGGAAATCATACTGAGGTCAAAATCTAAATTTACAGGAAGGTGCTTAAGGAAGCCCAAGGCTTTAGCAACACCACAATAGACATCTCTTCAGCAGAGGGTATGGTGCACTGGCACTTAAACTATTAATAAAGGCCAGAAAATAGTTAAGGCAACAGAAACAAGAGTTATTCCTTACTGTTCTGACCTCAACTATCTCAACTGGAGTCTTAAGGTTACTCAATCACAGAGAGCCAACATTTGCTCCCCTAATGTAGGTCAGCTCTTGAAGTATAATTTCCAAAAAGTCCAATCATTTTTTAGTAGTGATACTGCTAAGTATACCAACATAAGTACTAAAGTCAGAGTCAGGCAAACTAAGTTCCAGTCTGGTCGCAGTATTTGTTTTTTCGATTCTATCCTCTATCTGGACCATCAGTACCGGTGATCTAACCACAGAATAAGTATTCAAAAAGTCAGGCTGAGTCTACTTTGATAATTTATCATAATTAGGTTTCTTGGCTGAGAAAATAAAGGTATTGATTTGAACCTTCTAAAATGTAAGTCTAGAATATGTAGTCAGTTGAATCTGTCTCATGATTACTTTTAAAACTTAGATCTTTAAAAGAAAAAGAATATACAAACTATATATGCTACCTAGATAACTTAAAATAGTAAATCATTAGCTATTCAAAAGTTAAATTCAATTCAAACACTCACAGGTATCTTGCTGTATAGAAGGTAATATGCTTCCAGGAACTTAAAGATTATATATGATTTGTTTCCTCATGAAGTATAAAAAAACTAATGTGAAAGAGAAAGTTATAAGCAGTGGTTTAATAAAACATAGTATAATATCAAACTACAGTTACAAATAATATACTACAAGAAAAATAAAGATGGAAGATTAAGTATGACTAGAGGAATCTTAGAAGTTACCATGAAAGAGATAGCATCTGATGTTAGTCTTAGTGGAAGAAGGCTTTTGATAGAGATGAAGAGCAACAGGAGTAAAGAGTCAAGAAAGAATACTGTTAGGAATTAACCACTATAGACAATGAACAAAGATCTACTAGGCAGTGAAGCCTGAAAACATAGTCTTGGAACAAATAGTGGAAGGCCTTGAAAGTCACATTAAAGCATTTACTTTGTTTTCTATAGGTACTGGAGAGCCATAGCAGGATTCTGAAGAAGGAAGTTACATGATCCAAACTAACAAGAGTACAAAGTTAGGCTTTAAGTGACTAACTAACTAGATAGGGAGAATACTAGCTATTATAATTATCCTAGAGAAAGATGATGAAGGTCAGAATTAGGACAATAGAGATGGAACAGAAGAGGCAGACACAAGAGACACTGCAGCTGGGCACAGTGGCTCATGCCTGTAATCCCAGTCCTTTGGAAGGTGGAGGAGAGGATCGCCTGAGCCCAGGGGTTCGAGACAGGCCTGGGCAACTTGGCAAGACTTCGTATTTACAATAAATTAAAAAATTAGCCAGGCATAGTGGTGCGTGCCTGTGGTTCCAGCTACTAGGAAGTCTGAGGTAGAAGCATGTCAAGGCTGCAGTATCTGTGAGTATGCCACTGCACTCCAGTCTGGGTAACAGAGTGAGACTCCTGCTCAAAAAAAGAAAAAGAAAAAAAAAAGACTCCTGCAAAGGTAGAATAACAGGACTCAGCAAGTGCTTAGACACAGGAAGGGAAAGTACAGGGATAAAATTAAGATGTCACCGAGGTTTTCAGCAAGGGTTTCTAGGAGAAAGATTGTACTTTTTAAAAAAGTTATCTTTTCTTTCCTTATTTGATTTTTGAAAATATTTCAAATAAATGTCTAAAGTCTTCTCTGATAATGTCTAAGGTCCATCAAAGAACCATAGATGTTTCTGTTTTTACTAACAAAATTATACGTTATACTGTCAAATAATGATGCTTAGTGTTAAAAATATTTTCCCCATTGCTTTAATTGCTATTTCTGCCTCTACAATCACACACATTTCTGCAAAAGTCAAACAGAAGGTAAAGGGTACTTTTCCCTAATCTAATAAGAAAGCAAAGGATATATAGTCAGTCATCCCTTGGTATCTGTAGGGAATTGGTTCCAGGACTTCCCACAGATACCAAAATCCATGGATGCTCAAGTCCTGATATAAGATGGTGTAGTTTTGTATGTAACCAATGCATACTCTCTCATATATTTTAAATCATCTCTAGATTACTTGAAATACCTCATACAACGTAAATCCTATATAAATTCTTGTTATACTATATGGTTTAGGGAATAATGATAAGACTATACGCACTCTGAATAGATGTGGAGTTTTTTTTTTGACTATTTACAATTCAGAGTTGGTTGAATTCACAGATGCAGAACCCACAGATACAGAGAGCTGACTGTATATCTAACCTAAATCTATGTGAATTTAATGCATTCAATTTTAAAAAATCACTCTGCTGCATTTTTCCATGGAAGAAATCTCAAAATAGATTTACATAAAATATATTAAAGCCAGAATGACTGAATGAATTCAAAATTTCCTCATTTTGGTTGCAATAGTTAAAAACAAAGAACATTCTTGGGCAAAGAACGGAAGAGAGGAAAAAGCAAAAAAAGTAAACAAAAAACAGCACCAGCAGCAACAACAGACCCTTGATATTTATACGAAAAGCTCATTAACTAGAGAAATCAAATAATTTATATAATTTATTCATTTGGATCTAGGACAAACTGAATATAACATATAATCCATTAAAACTATATTATGCTTCAAAATGGATTGCAGGTTAATATAAAAAAATAACTAAGTATACATAAGAAAACACTAAGCTCTTCTAAGAACAAAAAGTAAAATTTCTTAAGATGTTCAAGCCTGACAAAGGGTAAGAACTTCAGCTTTAGTCAAACAGCAATGCTCCAAAAGGAAAATCCAAACAGTGCTGAACATGAGTTAACCATGAGGAGAAAATGGAATGCACAGACACACAAACAAACACACACACACACACACACACACACACACACATATACACACACACACACACACATATACATACACCCCCTTTTCTTCTGACATTCTTTTGACCTTCCAGAGAGAAAGAGTAGGGATTCGATAACTTGGATGACAAAATGAAGACTAAAAAGTAAAAAAGTGTATAATTGAGGCCTGTAGTAATTCACACTGGTCCTGATACTTTAAGTAGGTTTCACACCAGCCACTGCCAAGGTCTGTGGCAACACTGAGAGGAAACACTGTCCTTGTTGGCTACCTACCATCTCTCCATTTCTGCCCTTCAGGCAGCTACCATATTCATTAATATCTTCTGGCCATCTTAAATCGCACACTGTCTACTCCACTCTACACTCATGGATATGTAAAGTGCCATAGACAACTAAGTATTAATGAAGTAATGTTTTACATCAGTACAAGGGTGCCTGATCTCTAACCAGGCAAAGTTGGGACCAAAGGGATGCCCAAACTTTACCTATATGATGACCACATGCATACCTAATCCTGAATTGTACGCCACATCTTTAAATGTTCTTTGATTTATTTATTTATTTTTTTTGAGTTGAAGTCTCACTCGGTCGCCCAGACTGGAGTGCGGAGGCTGCTCCCGGCCACCGCAGCCTCGCCTGCTGGGTGGGCTCCGGCAATCCTTCCACCTCAGCCTTCTGAGTAGCCGGAATTAAAGGCATGCGCTACCACGCCCGGCTGATTTTTTGATTTATTGTAGAGATGAGGTCTCGCTGCCTAGGCGGGTCTCAAACCCGCGGGCTCAGGCAATCCACTCACCTCAGCCTCCCAAAGGCGCGGGATTACAGGCTGAGCCACCGAGCCTGGCTGTTTTTTTGTTTTTAAAAAGGGGAAAAAAAAAAGAAGAGAGAAAGAAATAATGTTTTAAAGTAAGCCTAAAATATTAAAAAGACTCAACCCTCTCAGGATTTAACCACTGCTAAAACTTATGGTGTTTTCTGAGCAACTACTATATCCCTACCACTGTGCCAACTGCTTTAAAATCCCTAAGAAGGTCATGATCAGAATTTAAATAAAAATAAAATAGGAAATACCGTATGTCACACATAGTAAGGTTAAGTACTTTTCACAAAACTTTTGTTTCAGTTACATATATACATATATGTGTGTATGAATATATATATAAAACTGGATTGAAATATAAAATTTATTTCTTAACATAGCTTACAATTTTATGAAGTGTGAAAGTTGCACAGCAATGCTACTCCAAGTATAGTCCAAAGACCTGGTTGGGGAACTGTTACCAGTATGTGATAAAATAAGAAGCTTGTGACAGAATGCAAATCAATTAAACACACTGACATTTTTATATTAACAAGACATTCTCCATGCAGAAGGCAGTGTACATTAACATTCTAGTGCAAGTCTTTACCTCATCACTGAGGGTAACAAACAGTCCAGAGATTGGCTACTTTTTGTAGCCTTCTTCTGGGCTACAAAACAATAGGAATTCTGGTCACAAGTGCCTTAGTCTCATTACCAAGACCAAATTAATACTCATTAAATGACTGCTATGCTATGTATTAACATGACTCCAATCACTAGGAAGTCTCAAAGAGGGGAAAAATCAGTGTAGCTAGAAAAGACAAATATTCTTCCAGCCAACAGTGTACTGTCCTCTTTTGTGCTGGCTTCTCTTCCTTCAAAAGCCAGCTTAAGGTCCACTTCTTTCATTATTTATGGTCCCAGTTCTTGAGTTTGTTTCTTGGTATGAATCCTACAGTGCTTGTTATCTATATTGTGACAATTATGACAAGACTTTAGGATCGTTATACCTCATAAGCACGCAGTGTTCATGAGATAGAGACAGAAGTGGCATTTCAAAAGAGGGAAACACCATGAATAAAGACAGAAAATGAGAAATTGAGAAATTACTATGAGAAAAAATGAGACAAAGGAAAGGAACATTACAGAGGTTATTGGAGATAATCAATTAGATTGAGAAAAAACATTGACATGTCTTTGTATCTCTGGCACCTATCTCAGTAGTCCTCACAGTCACCACTTAATAACTATTGCCTAACAATAATTCATTATAGTAGGTAAAGAGATAGAGTCACAATATGGAAAATTTTTGACACTATCCAGAATTGTTTATATTTGATCCAGGAGGCAATAAAAGTCAGTTCTTAATGAGAAAAATAGCATCAGGGTGGTCAAATTGAGGATATGCAAGCTGGACTAGAAGGAGATGAGAACAAGGGAATGATAACTATGGAAAAGAGTAATGAAATGGCCACAACAGGACAAAATGGCAGAAACATTTGGCAATATGTTTGGTACTGAACTGACTGAAATAGTACTGTTTTTTCTCTCTCTCTCTCATATATGCCCACAAACACACTTTACCCCTGCAAAAGATGAAGAACAGCAATGCTATTAACAAACAATGAATACTGTAAGTTAAAAACTGATCCATTGGCGGCAGCACTTCTCAACCTTTGCATCACTCACATTTTGGACCAGACAAACCTTTGTTGTGGAAGGCTGCTCTGTGTAGTGTAGGATGTTGAGCAACATCCCTGGCATATATCCATTAGATCCAAGTAGTACCCATTTTTCTGTTGCAGTTGTAACAACCAAAAATGTCTCCAGACATTGCCAAATTTGCCCTGAGAGGCAAAATTACTCCCAAATAAGGTTTTAAAAAAAGTAGGTAAAGGTAATTCAGTTTGGAATATGTTGAGTATATGTTAAAGAAACAATATCTAAAGAAAGACAGAAATGTAAATATTTAACTAGAAAGCAGATTACAGAGTCCAAACAGATATTAAATCTGTATATCAACTATTAGGGCACTACTGTTAATTTTGATTATCCCTATTTGTTTTAAAATTATAAAGTATTGACACCGTAAAGCACTGTTATCTAGGCTTTGGTTTAAACTTATCCTAGTTTCTTAACTTGTATGCACATTTTAAAACTTCTATAATAGTTTTTAAAGCAGACATCATTTACACTAGTAACTAAAATAAGAAGAGTGAATCACCAAATTAGGAAATAAGCTCTTGTTTCTTTACAGATGACAAGTTACTTGAAGGGTCCAGAATTGGGGAGCCTAAAGGGGGAAAGATTCAGAAAAAGAAACAGGGGAACAATTAGAATGAAAGAAAACCAGCAAAATGTAAATATCATGGAAGTCAAGGAAAGAGAGAATTCCAAGGAACTTTTATGAAGTTCTCAGAATGCTAAGAGAAAAAGAGTTTAAGAGCCCTAGGTCTGAATCTTGACTGTATAAATTGGTTTCATTTAGAGCCTACTATGTACAAGGTGTAGTGTTGGGAGCTTCATGAGATACAAAAATATACAACCAAATTTGTACCTCTTAAAATGAATAAGTATATAATGGTAACAGAAAGCATGCTTACAGAAAGTAAGCTTAATGCTATACTAGGCACTAGTAAACCATGCCAAAATCTGTTTATTTTATTAAGAACCATTCCCAGAAACAAACAAAAGGATAACTCTATTCCAGAATAGATGACTACCTCCATGCATAACTTTAATCCATTTCTTGTATCTTCTCCTTCATTATTGAATTACTTTGTGTTTTGTTTTTTGTTTTGTTTTGAGTTGGGGGTCTTACTCTGTTACCCAGGCTGGAGTGTGGCAGCACTATCACACCTTACTGCAGCTTTGACCTCCTGGGCCCAAGCAATATTCCGACCTCAGCCTTCCAAGTAGCTGAAGATACAGGGTGTGCCACCACATCTGGCTCATTAAAAAAAATTTTTTTTATAGAGATAATGTCTCACTATATTGCTCAGGCTAGTCGCAAACTTCCAGGTTCAAGCAATCCTCCTACCTTGGCCTCCCAAAGTGCTGGGATTACAGGCCTGAACCACCGTACCCAGCCAATCTGCTAATTTTTTTAACGATGCAAAATAGATAAGTAAGGAACCGGATCATACTATGTAACAAAAAAGACATTGTGCTCAATTATAGCTGTACATTAGAATCACCTAGAGAACTTTTAAAAAATACTAATGTCCAGGTCAGGTACAGTGGCCCACGCCTGTAATCCCAACATTTTGGAGGCCAAGGTGTGAGAATCACTTGAGCGCAGGAGTTTGAGACCAGCCTGAGTTAAATATAGCGGGACCTCATCTCTATAAAAAAATGTTTAAAAATTAGCTAGGTATGATGGCATGCACCTGTAGTCCCAGTTAGTTGGGAGGCTGAGGTGGGAGGATATCTTGAGCGCAGAAGGTTGACGCTGCAGTGAGTCTAGATTGTACCACTACACAAAAGCCCAGGCAACAGAGTGAGACCTTGTCACAAAAAATAAATAAAACTGGCCAGGCTCAGTGGCTCAGCCTGTAATCCCAGCACTTTGCAGGCCGAGGGGAGTGTATTGCCTAAGCCTGCAGGTTCAAGACCAGCCCGGGCAACCTGGCCAGACCGCGTCGCTACAATAAATCAAAAATTAGCTGGGCATGGTAGCATGTGCCTGTAGTTCTGACTACTCGGAAGGCTGAGGCAGAAGGATCACTGGAGCCCAGCAGGTCGATGCTGGGGTGGCCGTGAGCATGCCCCTGCACTCCAAACTGGGCGACAGAGTAAGACTCCAACTCAAAAAAATAAAAATAAATAAATAAAATTTATTAAAATAAAAAATATTGATGTCCAGACCCTTCCTAAACAGTTAAATCAGAATCTCTAGGGATGTGACATATAAATAGGTATTTTTAAAAAGCTCCCCAGGTGAATTCTAACATGCAATCAAGATAGAATCATGAATATAAGAATGTATATAAACATATTGCTAGAAACAATAAAATAACATAAAGGCAACAAATCGCTTCCAGCTGAAATCAGCATCTTAAATTATATAATTCCCAATCTATCAAAATTACAAGGAATCATTTTTACTTCTAAAATTCTGTAATTGAGAAATTAAAATAAGACCTCAAGGATTCCTATGCCCATTAACTTTTTCAGGACTCACTAATTTGTTCTGAAATTGGTATCATAGTGTGCAACAATTTCATTTCACTTATTAAAAAGACATGTGGAGACACATCATTATTGGTATGTTTCAGCATTTACAATAGTCCCCCTTATCCATGGTTTTGCTTGCTGTGGTTTCAGTTACTTGCCATGAACTGCAGTCCAAAAATAATAAATAGAAAATTCCAGAAATAAACAATTTGTAAGTTTTAAATTGTACACCATCCCACTTCATCCAGTCTGTGACACGAGTATCTCTTTGTCTACTGTATCCACACCTGCCCATTAGTCACTAAGTAGCTGTCTCAGTTATCAGACTGACTACAGCAACACTGCAGTGCTTGTGTTCAAATAACCTTTATTTTTTACTTAGTATTGGCCCCAGCGCTTAAGAGTAGGACATGCCAAAGAGAAGCTGTAAAAGCACTTAACCTTTAAGTGAAAGGTGAAAGTTCCTGACTTAAGGAAAAAAAATAGTATGCTGAGGTTGCTAAGATCTCTGGTAAGACCAAATCTTTTATTTGTGAAATTGTAAAGAAGAAAAACGAAACTTATGCTAGTTTTGCTGTCATAACTCAAACTGCAAAAGTTACAAAGACAGTACACGATAACTCTTATTATATTGTTTTAATTGTTCTATTTCATTATTGTTGCTGTTAATTTCTTATTGTGTGTAATCTGTAAACTAAACTGTATAATACGCAGTATATGAAAAATTAAATTCTAATGCATTAGTCAAAAGAAACAAGGCTTAGTTATTTTACCACTGGCTTTATTTACTGTATATGAGTACTGTTTTGTATTAGTATAGTTATAAATGTGGAATTCCAAAAAGTTTAATATAACATTTCAACATTTACTACTAATAAGCTTAATATTATGGAAGTGCTGTAGGGCTTCTATCTGAGGAAGTCATCGTTTTAATTCTGATAAGCTGATAGGGTTTATAAACTCATACCTCACAACATATTAAATTATAGTTTTAAGCCACTATGTTTTAGAGTTATTGTTATGCAGCAATAGGTACCTGGGACAATAACAACACTAAAAAAATTTCCATATTAAGTTTTATTATATCTTCCATATACTAATCATATGACTTTGAACAAATTCCATAAATCATCCCAACACCACCACTTTCGGTTTAGTTTCATCTGCAAAATGAAATGGGAATGATTCATCTGTTTATATAGGATTATCACAGGTATCAAGTAAAAAAAAAAAACACAAAAAATGCTCTGAAAATTGTAATATACCAATAAGTTACAAAGCATTATGGTTAAAAAAAAATAAGAAGTGCACCTTATGCTGCATCTACTATATAAATCCAAACATGAGTCCAATACAAATTTGTCATCCAAATTATGGGAGATGAAAGATAACCACAAATTCTTGGACATTTTTCCCTTCAAAAGGTAAGACAGGCCCAGGCTCAGTGGCTCAGCCTGTAATCCCAGCACTTTGGGAGGCCAAGGTGAGTGGATTGCCTGAGCCCAAGGGTTTGAGAACAGTGCAGGCACCTTGGCGGGACCTCATCTCTACAATAAAATCAAAAAATTAGCCGGGCATAGTGGCGTGTGCCTGTAGTTCCGGCTACTTGGAAGGCTAAGGGGTAAGGATCACTGGAGCCCAGCAGGTCGACGCTGGGGTGGCCGTGAGTGCACTACTGCACTCCAGCCTGGGTGACAGAGTGAGACTCCAACTCCAAAAAAAAAAAAAGTAAGAGGAGGGGAGGGCTCTTTAATCGCTCTAACCAACAGAGTATGTGGAAAGTAGTGCTGTGCTAATTTCCCGGTCCAGGCTTTTAGGAGACTGGTAGTTTCCACTTCTTATCTCTTCAGATGTGAATTACTGGAACCCAGCCGCCATGCTGTGAGACACCCAAGCCACAGGAAGAGGTTGTACGTGTGCACCCCAGATGACATCCCCAGCTGAACTCTCAGCCAATATCAACTGCCTTTCATGTGAATAAGCCACTTAAGATGTCCAGGCCAGTTGAGCTCTCAGATGACTTCAACCCCACTGCTTATCTGAATACAAACACATGAAATCCTTGGTAAGAACCACCTAGCTAAGTCCAGTCAGGCCAGAGAAACATGACACATATTAAATTATAGTTTTAAGCCACTATGTTTTAGAGTTATTTGTTATGCAGCAATAGGTACCTGGGACAATAACAACACTAAAAAAATTTCCATATTAAGTTTTATTAGCAATGTATATTTAAATGGACACCTTTTCCTTTTACTTCTATAAAAAATGAATCTATTTTCATGCAGAAAAGTTCAAAATAAAATATGCAGACATTTTATTTTACAAAACTTTTTTATGCTGGATTTATTTTCCAGCTGTCTTACTTCACAAAAGATATTTTAGTGATTTTCCATTATGTTCATATGAATAAACAAATGCCCTTCATGATTAATAAAGTTCAAGCAAATAAATTTTTTAAATGAATGTTAAAAAAGACACCTTTAAAATACTGTTGTTAGTTTTCTTCATGCACTGTTTTCTCAAAAAAATATGTCTATTTGCAAAATTTCATTAATGACAGAGGGGTGTGTGTGTGTGTTTTACTATTATAGGAACCTTACTATCTAATACTAAAGATGCATCTAATGTGTCACAAGAAAAAGAATACACATTTCAAGGCAACCAAATCAACATGATAAAGATATAGCACAACTAACATCACCTTCTAGATATACTTACTGGCCCAGTACTGTGTTGTCTTAAGAAACTACCTAAATTCACCATGAATGACATTCAGCAACGAATCTTAAACAGAATCTGTTGAACTGCAAGATCTGCTCACACAGCAAAGCTGCAGAGCCACCCTAGAACAGGAACGCTTCCTTAACAAAACACCACTTGGCATTTGTTAAGGCTGCAGCAGGATATATACAAAAGTAAGGATGCTTTGCAGATTCAGAAAGAGTAACATCCTTTAGTTAGGCATTCCTTTTACCTGAAACCCACAGATCTCTGAACAAATATGAAATTCTTTAGGCTCTGCAATATCTCTGTGAGTCAGGTAATTATTTTGTTAGTAATTAAGTGACTTGCTCAAGGTCACAGAATAAACTGAAGGCAAGCCCAGGAGTGTGATCTGCAGCTTTAAGTATAAATGCACACCACTGCAATTCAGGATTCTGATAATTTCCAAGGTGAAATTAACTTGTCCCACAACTCTAGGACAGAAGGCACTTTTTAGGGAGAAAAAAAGCTTCTATCTGAGGAAGTCATCGTTTTAATTCTGATAAGCTGATAGGGTTTATAAACTCATACCTCACAAAATCAACTGAACTTTACTGAAATCAAGTGTGACTGGGGCAGAGGAGGAACTGGGAAACACGCGGGGGGGGGGGACGGGTTGTAGTAAGGCCTGAAGTAGATGGACAGCAGAAAATCAAAAAACGGAAGCAAAAGGAGGTCAAAGTCAGCTCTGAGTATTCAAAAGAAAGGAAGAATGGCCAAGGTCACCTTCTACGACCGAAAAACTATACGAAACTCGGTGGGCAACGGAAAAGACCCGAGGTTGGACCCTTCCTCCACAAGCCGGTCCTATGCTTTGGGGTTGTTCCACCCCTCTCGGCGGACAGGGCTCGTCACCCGGATGACCAGCAGCTGGTGGAAGGAAAGGGAGCTCATTGCGGACTTTCCAGGGAACAGACGCCAGGGCCCCGACCCGCACTCACCGTGGCGCGGGGCGCGCTCCATTAACGCCGGCCTTCCTGCCAAGGGCCCATCTCCCAACAACCCGAGGGAGAACTGCCTTCGCTGGCCCGGCGGAAGCCAGCCCAGCTCATCCCCTTTTCCCGATTTGCATTGCGTGGCGACGCGTCGCGTCTCCTGTCGTCACAACAGGGGAGGGGCTTCGCGTACGCTCCGGTGACTCCTCCCTCCTCCCTAGCCTGCCCTTACTCGAGAGGGCCGCGCGCGGGGGCGAGGGAGGCGCGACGCGGCTGCTACGGCGGGGCATGGGCGCGGGATCGCGCTGAGCTGGGTCTCTCCTCCCTCCGCCAGCCCCACACCCCACCCACTGCGTCCCGCATTTCTGGACTGTAGCCGGGTCGTTTTGCTGTCAGTTCGCATCTAGGCCTTGTCGCGGAGGAAGCAGGGCTGCTCTTGCGTCTCTTTACATATTTTCCTCCTCGGATTAGGAATTAGAACACACCAGAAAAGGGATTTGAATCCCTGTATTTCTGGCTAAACCTCTTCGAAGTCAAGCCTCTTGTCAAAGAAAGGCAGAATTCGAAAACACGTTTTACCTGCACATTTAACGTCACTTTAAGTGATGTGGCAAAAACAAAATCACAGGTCTGAACTTTCTCACAAGCTGATCTATGTATTCTAGAGAAAGGTGACTGGATGCTCCGATGACCTGTAAATGTAAAATTGCTTCGGATGGAGCTGCAGCCATAGTCACTAAGTCCTCAGGGACTGTCCAGGGTCTCGGATAGGAAATCTGGGTAGCGAGGTCTAGCAAATGCCTTAAGTGAAAGTGCGTGCCAGATAGGTGTTCAATACACTTATGAAAGCACCTAGCCCAACAGTGCTTCACATATAGTAGGAGTATATAGTAGTCTTTCAGTAAACGATCGTTTCCATCACAATGAAATACATTCAAAAATAGTATTGTAGTTCTTTTATACTTAACCTATACATTATTTATTTCCCCAAAACTCCTACCACTGATATAATAAATATATTAAATAAATAGGAAGCCTTAGTAAATTTTTCGTAGGTAAAGAAAAAAATTGTCTTTCGAAAAAAGGTTCTAGGAAAGGAACATTTCTTTTCTACGGAGTACCTTGATGAATTTGGGTATGCAAAGGAAAACTTGGTGCTGAGTTTGGGAGTAGAAATCAAAGACAAGACAAATTGGAGTGCTCTGAGAGAAGAGAGCAAGAATGTGAGGTGAAAGAGAGAGAGGCCATAGAAATGAGGTTCCAGGAAGATAATGACTAGGGCTCTTTAATAGTCACCTAAAGTTATTTTCGTTGCTTTGATGCAACTCTGCTGAAATTCCATCCATGGTATACCCATGTCCCTAAAACTTCAGTCAAGTTTGCGGAAACACAAGTTATTTTGCATGAGATTTTGTGAAAACTAAGGAAAAGTTTTATGTGGGACAATAGGTATAAAAGAGAAACTAGCCACAAGATGACAAGATGATTCCAAAACAGAGTTAAGGTGGTAAAAGCAGAAAAAACAAGAATGTCCATAGGTAACTCATAGACATCTTGGAGCAGACTTTGGACTTTTCAATATTCATGGAATGAGAGTTCTTAAGGAGCAGGTTTACCTAAATGAAACTGTGCTTCCTGAATTGGACAGTTGACTCTGTTTCTTTTTCAAATATTTGTTGTAACAAAACAGGCAGCAGTATCTAAAGTACCTAGAATCTAAACAGTCACCAGCTATTGAGAAGGCATAGTCTGTATTTGACAATAGGTTTAATTCACATGCTACCCAGCGTAAGCAGTAGTCCAAAATCTGTTTCATCTCCCATTCATTTAACAAGTACTTACTGAATGTATGTACTATGCCAGGCACTGTTTTAGATTTGAGATATAAAGATCCTGCTGAACACAGAGCTGACTTACATTCTAGTGGGGGAGACATAATAAACAAATACAATTATTCTATGTCAAGTGTTGCAAAATATGTCAAGGAAAAATATAGCATGGTAAAGGACTAGCAAGGACCATGGTAGTATTTTTATTTTTATTTTTGAGTTGGAGTCTCACTCTATTGCCCAGGCTGGAGTGCAATGGCATGCTCATGGCCACTGCAGCCTCGATCTGCTGGGCCCAGGTGATCCTTCCGCCTCAGCCTTCCAAGTAACTGGAAGTACAGGTGTGTGCCACCATGCCTGGCTAACTTTGTGATTTATTGTAGAGATGAGGTCTCGCAATGTGCCCAGGCTGATCTTGAACCCCTGGACTCAGACAATCCTCTTGCCTCTGCCTCCCAAAGCGCTGGGATTACAGGCTTGAGTTACCGCGGCCAGCCATGGTAGTATTTTTAATGGGATAGTGCGGGAAGGGCTCTTTGAGAAAATGACATTTCCATGGAGTTTTGGTGAAGAGCAGGAACAAGCCATGGATACATGTGGGGGAGGAGCATCCAGGCAGTGGGAGCAGCGCAGGTGAAGGCAGTGAGACAGAAAAAGGTAGGTGTGCTGGAGGAACAGCAAGGAGGCCATATGGCTGGTAAAGAGCAAGTGAGTGGGATCATGAAAGGAGATGATCTCAGAGGGGTGGTAAGGGAATGGAGTACAGATTATATAGGACTTTGTTGGCCATTAAAACATATTTTTACAGAATAATGAGAGAAGTGAATCACATGTTAATAATTTATGAAAAATGTAGCTGTTATGCATGATACAATTGACAACATTACATACACATTTTCATTCCGACTGTTTTTTTTAGTCAAACCACAAGCATTCTGCAGTTCCTTTGTCAATCTCTTTTTTGCTTCCCTTCCCTTCCCTTCCCTTCCCTTCCCTTCCCTCTCTCTCTCTCTCTCTCTCTTTCTTTCTTTCTTTCTGTCAGAGTTTCACGCTATCACCCAGACTGTAGTACAGTGGCACGATCTCCCCTCACTGAAGCCTCAAACTCCTGGGTTCAGTGATCCTCCCACCTTAGCCTCCCAAGTAGCTGGGACTGTGGGCATGTGCCACCACTCCTAGCTACTTTAAAAACGATTTTTTAAAAAATTGTATTTATTTATTTATTTGAGTTGGAGTCTCACTCTGTAACCTAGGCTGTAGTGTAGTGGCACGCTCATGACCACAGCAGCCTCGACCTGCTGGGCGTAGGCCATCCTTCTGCCTCAACCTACTAAGTAGCTGGAACTACAGGTGCGTGCCATCACACCCAGCTAATTTTTTTATTTATTATAGAGACAACATCTTGTCAAGTTGCCCAAGCTGGTTTCGAACCCCTGGGCTCAGGCAATTCTCTTGTCTCTGCCTCCCAAAGTGCTGGGATTATAGGCGTGAGCCACTGCACCCAGCCATACTTATTATTTTTTAATCATCTGTTTTTTATTTCCTAAATCTATAATGATTACCACTGTTAAAAACTTTAGACAAAATGAATTTAACAGTTTGAGCACTGAAAGATTCATAAGCTAGGCAGCACTCAGAATAGTACAAGGTTCTGAGGGCTCCACTTTGACAGTGTAAGCAGCACACTTTCATGGGCATATAAAACATTTAAGCAAGGTAAGAAATTAGTAAAGGCAGCGAGGCATTTGCCTTATTTAGGTGTGATCCTGTGAAAAGTTCCTAGTTATATAACTAACAGCTAGTTGCTTTTTGTGATGGGCTGCTAGTTGGCTCTTGTGATTGGCTGAAGCTCAGCTTAGTCATTTAAAAAAATTTAATCAGGTGCAAGGATGCCTCTATGTTAAGTTTTGGTTAGCTTTTGTAAGGTTTCTGGATATAGAAACAATCTCGGCCTAATGACCTTCTGCTTATTTTGCTCTGATGCCATATCGGGCCTGTTGCATGGCCCATCGAAAGTTTTATCTCTAGGGGATGCTTCACTAAACAGTGGCAAGTCTTGACTGTCCTACTAAATATCAACCTCAGAAATTAAGCACTAACCATTCTTTGCACTTGACTGGAACTCTATCAACCACTGGTTTATCTTAACTTGTAAAAATTCTACTTAACTACCTCTTTGGGTAATATGAGTTCTATTATTATTATTATTTATTTATTTATTTATTTTTGAGTTGAAGTCTCACTCTGTTGCTCAGGCTGTAGGGCAGTGGCATACTCACGGGCACCACAGCCTCGACCTGCTGGGCTCCAGCGATCATTCTGCCTCAGCCTTCCAAGTAGTCGGAACTACAGGCGTGTGCTACCATGCCCGGCTAATTTTTTTTTTTTTAAATTGTAGAGATGAGGTCTCACCAAGTTGCCTGGGGTGGTCTCAAACCTGTGGGCTCAGGCAATCCACTCACCTTGGCCTCCCAAAGTGCTGGGATTACAGGCTGAGTCACCAAGCCTGGCAAGTTCTATTTTTTAATGTGAAATTATGCTTCTAGATAATTGGCCTAAACTTACCTCAATAACCTGCTTTTATTTTATCTTTTTATCTGTTTATTTTTTACAGATGAGTGAGAAGGAAAGAGGGTCTCATTATGTTATCTAGGCTGGTCTTGAACTTCTGGACTCAAGCAGTCCTACTGCCTCAACCTCCCCAAGCATTAGGATTACAAGCATGAGCCATCACATCCACCCAAGAGAGCATCTAATTTGAAGAAGATACTTATTCAAGTCAAAATTCTAAAGCATTTTCTGCAATTTATTCTCATTTATATAATTCTTAATTAACTAAAGTAATAAAGGTTATCTATGGAAGTTAACTTCTTCCAGATCATTGGTATTAAATACATTAACACATGCCAGGTGGTTTTCAAACTCTGTATTATCAAGCAACACATGGCTTGAATAAACAACACACTGTAGTTGTTTATTCAGTGTAGGCCCCAAACAAAAATGTACAGACTGAGGATAAACCCAATCCGTAGGATTCTCTAGCTTCTCAACAACCCATGGAGAGTTGTGTTTGCTGCTGGTACACTGGGTGCACCGTGGAAAGTGTTCCAAAACAGGATTGGATTCCTTACAACTTCACAGAATTATGAAAGATTTAGGTAATAACGGGGATCACCCAGACGATTTGGAAAACTTTGAGTTTTTCTACAGGGATTAAAATCATATTGGTTTATGAAACAAGTTTTTGATGGCAATTGTTTGGGAGTTTTTTTAAATCAACCCTGGTTTTTGCCTGATGACTTACAGCCCCCTTGCTAAGCCAGCCTGTTGGCTAAACTGCCTGGTGAGAGCAAGAGTGCCTGGGTTATCTAACACACAGACTAGTGTGTCATTCAGTAGGTCAGGAGATGGAGCCAAGGAATTGCATTAAAAAGTTTTTTTTTAATTTTAGATTTAGGGGTACATGTGCAGGTTTGTTATGTGGGTATATTGCATGATGATGAGGTTTCAGCTTCTACTGAGCCTATTACTAACACAGCAATAATACTGTTGGGTATATACACAAAAAAAGCATAAATCGTTCTATCAAGAATTTGCCTTTTAAAGTGTTCATGGTGATTCCGATGCTGGTAGTCATGGATTGCACCTGAAGAGAGAAACACTACTTTACCCAGCCATGAGAGAGCATTCTCTTGAATGTGAATTTATTTTTAAAAGAGCTATGAGAAATCTTGTGGAAGATTTTTGAAATTTTAACTAGATGATGAGATTCTTTATATAGTTACTGGGAATTTATAATCTTACCTCTGAAATATTTTAAAATTTGAAATCTCTCAGTATGTCATTCTATAATTTGCAAAATGCAGAAATACAATGTACAAGCCATTTTTAATAATTCTTTTTGTGATAGAAATATATGAAAGCGGGTGTCATTCTGGCTGATGTTTTTTTCCACATTAGTATAACAGACTATAACAAAACTGTTATAGTTTTGTTACAGAGGTGTGAGTATATTAGGTATATAAATACATAGTTAAGAGTATGAATGTACATCCTCTCAATGAATCATGCTAGTACATGAACTGGGTAAGTATTTCTGTGATTACATAGTAGCTCTGTAGACAGGTGAGCTTATTTTAGAGTGTAATAGAGTAAGTGTCTCTGTGTCTGTGTGTTGTATATGAATGGAGAAAAATGGGATCATTGGATGAGTGAGGCTTTGTGTCTAAGTCTAGGAGTGTGATGGTTTAGGATATGGTAAAATTCATAAGTAGATTTTTTTTACTGCTTCATGATTGGACTATATAAAAAATCAAGCGATTTATATTTTTGCCATTTATGAACAATGTATGAAATCCCACTAGCAGATTATATCAGTGATTTATGTTGTTCCAATTTATGTATCAATATGGATAAACACAAGATTTTCATATAATCTTATAGATGAAAAAAATCTCATATTTATGTTACAAAATGATTTAACTGACATTACGTAATAGATACTCAAAAGTATGTTACCTGCCTGCAATGTAGTTGACACCAAGGAGGAAAAATTGGGGAATGGTTTAATATCCTTCAGTACTCTCCTTGGTCAGGAGCTGTGGCTCACATCTGTAATCCCAACACTTTGAGAGGCCAAGGTGGGAGGACAGCTTGAGTGCAGGAGTTTGAGACCAGTCTAAGCAAAATAGTGAGAACTCATCTCTTGAAAAAACAAAAAAACAAACAAAAAAAACCAACCAGCATCATCTCCTCTGCTCCTCTGTTGTTTAATGGGGACAGAGAACATTTTTTTTTTTTTGAGTCAGAGTCTCACCCTGTCTCCCAGGCTGAAGAGCAGTGGCATGCTCATGGCCACCCCAGAGTCGACCTCCTGGGCTCAGGCGATCCTTTCTCCTCAGCCTTCCAAGTAGCCAGAACTACAGGCATGAGCTACCACGCCCGGCTAATTTTTTGATATATTGTGAAGACGAGGTCTCACCAAGTTGCCCAGGCTAGTCTTGAACACCTGGGCTCAGGCAATCATCTTGCCTCAGCCTCTGAAAGTGCTAGGATTACAGGCTTGAGCCACCGCGCCCAGCCAGGGTACATTCTTATAAAATTTTTTGGAAAGTGCTATGTAAAGTAAGCGCGTTCAAGCTTGCCCTTCCAACCCACCTGGCCTCCTATGCCCTTTCTACAAACAAACTCTGGAACTGCCAATGACTGCTCACTGACATGTGTTACCTTTAAAATAATCTTTTTTTTAAGTTGGAGTTTCACTCTGTTGCCCAGGCTGGAGTGCAGTGGCATGAACACTGCCCAACAGAGCCTCAAACTCCTGGGTTCAAGTGATCCTTCTGCCTCAACCTCCTGAGTAGCTGGGACTACAAACACGTGCAACCACACCTGGCTAATTTTCCTGTTTTGTAGAGACAAGATGTCGCTGTGTTGCCTAGGCTGGTCTTGAACTCCTGGGCTCAAGTAATCAACCCGCCTCTGCCTCCCAAAGTGCTGGAATTACAGACATGAGCCACTGTGTCCAGCCTGAAATAATCTTGCTTTCTTTTCACAATTAATTTTTTTTTGCAATTAATTTGTTATTTTATTTGGTAGAAAAATCAGGTAGAGAGAAAAGTTCATTTTTAACTTTTGTATCTCCAAATCTCTTTCTCTGACTTATGTCTGAAATGCTACCATTAAAGATTCAGTCCTTCGTTTTAAAATGTGGTATCTGGTCAGGTACAGTGGCTCATGCATGTAATCCCATCAATTTGGAAGGCCAAGGTGGGAGGATTTCTTGAGACCAGGAGTTCAAGACCAGCCTGGACAATATACCAAGACCCCATATCTATAAAAAGTTTGAAAATTAGCCAGGTGTGGGGCATGCACCTGTAGCCTCATCTACCAGGAGGCTGAGGTGGGAAGATTACTGAGCCCAAGAGTTTTAAGCTGTAGTGAGCTATGATTGCACCACTGCACTTCAGCCTGGACCACAGAGTGAGACTCCATCTTTTCTTTAAAAACTTTTTTCTAAATAAGAATAATATAAAATAAAATGTGGCATCCTTGCTTGAGCCCAGGAATTTGAAATCAATCTGGGCAACATAATGAGACCAGACTTAAAAAAATGGTATCTTTATCCTAGCATTAAACTATCTTGCCAACCAGGTAACCTATTGCTAGTGAGAGAAAATTAAACATATGACAGGTAAATTGGGATGAGATTTTAAAATTTTTTTTAGTTGGAGTCTCACTCCATCACCCAGGCTGAAGTGCTGTGGCTCATGGCCATCCCAGTGTTGACCTGCTGGGCTCCGGCAATCCTTCCGCCTCAGCCTTCCAAGTAACCAGAACTACAGGCACACGCCACCATACCCAGCTAATTTTTATACCTATTGTAGAGTCGAGTTCTTGCCAAGTGGCCTGGGCTGGTCTCGAACACACAGACTCAGGCAATCCACTCACCTTGGTCTCCCAAAGTGCTGGGATTTCAGGCTGAGACACCAAGCCCGGCCTGTGATGAGATTTTCAAAGTGAAGATGACAAAACTAGGAGTGTTGTAGGAGCCAAAATCTCATAGGGAGGCCTTGGGCAGCTAAGAGGCTGTACAAAGGGATTGGAATATATGACCCCTTCTCAAATAAAGGGGGACAAAGGAGTCTAAAAGAGAAAGTATATGTGCTTTTTTGTTTTGACTAGCATCAAGCTCCACAAGGACCCTGTAAATCACATATACGTGAGTCATAGTTTAAACTTTCTGTTCATGAATCCAGGAAAATCATACTCTAACTCTGCTAGTAATAACTAGGTTATTCCATATTATTATGTATTATTTTGGGCACATTTTCTTTAATATTTTACCTCCATATTATTTTGTGCACATTTTCTCTAGTATGGATAGAAGTTTTTTCCAAAATTAAAAATTTAAAATATATTTAAGACTATTTTACTAGCCGGACTCGCTGGCTCAGCTTGTAATCCCACGCTTTGGGAAGCTGAGGTGAGCAGATTGCCTGAGCCCACGGGTTCGAGACCTGCCTGGGCAACTTGGCGAGACCTCATCTCTACAATAATTCAAAAAAATTAGCTGGGCATGGTAGCATGGTAGTAGCATAGTTCCAGCTACTCGAAAGGCCAAGGCAGGAGGATCGCTGGAGCCCAGCAGGTCGAGGCTGCGGTGGCCGGGAGCGTGCCTCTGCACTCCAGTCTGGGTGACAGAGTGAGACTCCAACTCAAAAAAAAAAAAAAAAGACTTTTATTATAGACAGACATTACATGGTCTGAAGCTGTATTCACTCTTTAACAATCATTGATACAAATAATTTTATAATCAGAATCAATCAATTCCCTATGTTTTTATATGACAATATGTATATTCTGCCAAAAATATTTTATAACTTGACTCCTATTCATTTATGAACTAATAAATTTATGATCTCTTTCATCTTTATGTACTTGGTGATATTTTTTGCAAAGTGAGTCCATCTTTGAGAAAAGGTTAAAATTAAGCTACTGAGTAAGCAGAGTGGATATACAGTTTAACTTGAGCTGTAGTATAAAATATCTCTGACTAAAAGATATATTCACTGCAGATATGACACAGATCCTTAAAATTTCCATCATTGAAATAATTCTTTTAGATTAATGTATTGACTCTTGTAATTTCCTAGGAGAGGTAACTCAGTAGAGGACCATCAGTGATTCTTGGGCAGTAAAAGAACAATGGATAGGTAAACTATCAACTCCTCTGGGCCATAGCCATCTTATTTATAAATTGGAGACATTAATGCAGTACCTGCCTAAAGATAAAAATACCTTGAAGTCTATTCCCTCTAAGATTTATTATTCTACTATACTCATAGAAACCTTTCTTCCTCTGAGAAATGTTATCTATCACCATCCATCCCTCTTTTTAGTTCTAGGCTACTTGTGTTGTAGATCTTACCCCTCCAAACTTCCTTCAGAACCTTGCTTCGTCAATTAGCTCTTTTTTTTTTTTTTGAGTTGGAGTCTTACTCTGTCACTCAGGCTGGAGTGCAGTGGCACACTCACGGCCACCCCAGCGTCAACCTGCTGGGCTCTGGTGATCCTTCTGCCCCAGCCTTCCAAGTAGCCAGAACTATAGGCACATGCTACCATGCCCAAATAATTTTTTATTTATTATAGTGATTAGGTCTTGCCAAGTTGGCTAGGCTGGTCTCGAACCCATGGGCTCAGGCAATCCACTCACCTCGGCCTCCCAAAGTGCTAGGATTACAGGCTGAGCTACCAAGCCCGACCAGCTCTTTTGTTTCTTATAACCTCTATCTGTCTCTCCCATTGCACTTTCCTCTCTGAACATGAACGTGTTCTTCTATCACACACACACACACACACACACACACACACACACAGACTTTTTTCCATCCAAAGCCCCTGATGGGCATCACCTCTTACCCCCCTTCCTGTCACAGCCAAATTTCTTAAAAGAATGACTAAATTCACAGTCTCTCTTTTCTCACCTCTCCCAGGAGTAATTCTTCTTACTGACATTATCAGGAACCTACTAAAGGCAAGATCCAGTGGAAACATTTCAGTCCTTATCTTTCTTGGTTTTTCTCTAGCATCTGTTGTAACTTTCCTATTCCTTGACTTCTGTGACTTCATCGTGTCTTAGTATTTCTCCAGCTTCTTGAACAGTTCTCCTTTGCAGTCTCTTTCATTGCTTTTCTTCATTCACCCCTAAGATGCAGATGTTTCTCAGGGTTCGCCTTTAGCCTTCTCTCCATATCTCACTATTATTATATTTCACTATTATTCTCCATGGGAAATTTCGACTCATATCTTCAACTACCACTTACCAGTTGACTCTCAAGTTATTCAGCCCAGTCATCTTTCCAGACCTGCAGATATAGAAATAAGCATATAAATGCTCATTAGTCATCTATGCCTATATGTTTTCTCATTATAATGTTTAATTTTATGTGTCAGCTTGGTTAGACTATGGTGACCAGTTGTTTGGTAAAACACTGGCCTACATGTTGATGTAAACATATAATTTAGAGATGATAACATTTACAATCAGTTGACTTTATTTTATTTATTTATTTATTTTTTTGAGTTGGAGTCTCACTTGGTCGCCCAGACTGGAGTGCAGTGGCCGCTCCCGGCCACTGCAGCCTCGACCTGCTGGGCTCCGGCGATCCTTCCGCCTCAGCCTTCCAAGTAGCCGGAATTACAGGCATGTGCTACCACGCCTGGCTGATTTTTTTTTGGATTTATTGTAGAGATGAGGTCTCGCTGCCCAGGCGGGTCTTGACCCCGCGGGCTCAGGCAATCCACTCACCTCAGCTTCCCAAAGGTGCGGGATTACAGGCTGAGCCATGGAGCCTGGCCTCAGTTGACTTTAAGTAAAGCACGTAACTTTCCATAGTGTGAGAGGGCCTTATTTAGTCAACTAGAGGCATTAAGAGCAAAAAATGGAGGTTTTCCAAAGAAGGAGGAGGGATTCTACCTTCAGATAGCAACAATTCTGCCTGGGTTTCTAGCCCTTAGACTCAAGACCGTGACATCAACTCTTATCTGAATTTTCCGCCTGCTGGCTTGGCCTATGGATTTTAGACTTTCCAGTCCCCATAATTACATCACCCAATTTCTTTAATTCTCTCTCTCCATACATACAAATATATATGTAATATATAATTTGATATATATTTTATACATATAAAATATTTATATATTATATATAGAAAGAAATTTTGAGGAAATTCATATGTGTGTATATATGTGTATGTGTATATATTCTATTGGTTCTGTTTCTCTGGAGATCCCTGACTAATACGCTTATCATCAATGTGTCATGTCTAAATCCGTTGACACACCTTCAAGGATCTGCATGATCTGGCTACTGTTGACAGCTTCATCTGCCATTTTTATATAACTATCTTTCTCTCCTTTCATACTGACCTTTTGCTTATTTTCAGAGTTTACTATGTTTTTTTGCACCTCTGTGCCTTTGCTCTACCCATCCACCTAGAAAACTTTTTGTCCTTCATGCTTTATCCAGGCTTTTTGAAGGAGTAAGACAGAACCATGTTCGTATTGCCCCTTGTCCATAAATGCTTTCTTCAAGCACTATTCATATTTATGGAATGATTCCTTATAAATCTTTTATTCTTCTCTTTAAAAAAAAATCTTGTTTGAATCTCTAGCATTTAGTGTAGTGTCTGGCACATAGTTAAGCAACTGGCAACCAAGAAATATTTGAGGCCAGGCACGGTGGCTCATGCCTATAATCCCAGTACTTTGGGAGGTCAAGTTGGGAGGATTGCTTGAGCTGGAATTCGAGACTAGCCTAGGTCACATCGTGAGACCTCATCTCTACAAAAATTTTAAAAATTAGCTGGGCGTGGGGGCTTATGTCTGAAGTCTCAGCTACTCGGGAGGCTGAGGCAGAAAGATTGCCTGAACCCAGGTGCTTGGGGCTGCGATGAGCTGTGATTATGCCACTGCACCCCAGGCAGGGTGACAGAGTGAGACACAACTAAAAAAGAAAGAAAGGAAGAAGGGAATAAGCAAATAAATATATAAATAAATATTTGATTGACAAATAAAACTTCCTACCTTCAAATATTAAATGGTTGCCCATCACTTTCAAGATAAAATAGAGATTCCTCAATGTAGCATACAAGACGTTTATGCTCCCCTCTCCAATCTCATCTCCTGTCAGGCCTCCACAACACCCTAATGTCTAGTCACGTTGAACTACTGCCATTCTCTCAATAAGCTTAGTTTCCTTGCATTTACTTCTGTATACTTTGTTCACCTGGAACATCTTACCTCTCCTAAAACCATGTGGCAATTTCCATTAACCTAGTAATCTTCATCTCAAGTTTTCTCCTTCCTGTGAACCCTATTCTCATCTCCTCCTTACCTTTTCCTCTGTGCCCCCTTAGCATTGTGTACTTAGTGTCATTGTTTGCTTCCTAATCTACCAACTGCAGAATGTAAATCACAGTCTACGGCCCCCACCTATTCTGCAGCTCTTCGAGGACTATGTGCAGTCCCATTGCTGCCACTATGTTTGGTGTGTTTGATTTGAACTGAGGGGTGTGGAGCACCAAGAGTAGAAGAGGAAAGTAAAATGGAAAGTTTTTGCTGAAAACTTCTCCTTACTATATACAGTCTGCCCAAATCCTGTCTTATGGGTCATTACTCTGAAGATGGGATGCTTAGCTTAAGAAATACTCTGCAGCTGGGCGTGGTGGCTCACACCTATAATCTCAGCACTTTGGGAGACCGAAGTGAGAGGATTGCCTGAGTCCAGGGGTTTGAGACCAGCCTGGACAACTTAGTGAGTCCTCGTCTCTACAATAATAAATAAAAAAATTAGCTGGGTATGGTGGCACACACCTGTAATTCCAGCTACTTGGAAGGCTGAGGTGGAAGGATCACCTGAGCCCAGCAGTTGAGGCTGTGGTGGCCATGAGCATGCCACTGAACTCCAGCCTAGGCGACAGAGTGAGACTCCAACCCCAACTCCAAAAAAAAAAAAAAAAAAAAGAAAGAAAAGAAATACTCTGCAAATGCCTTTTTCCAGCAATTCTAATTATCTCACAAGATTTGGCAAGCATTAGCATTTCAGAAACAATTCTCTACTGTAATCTAATCATATATAGAAAGATTGAAAAAAAAAAAGCTTTACACAGTCACATTATTGTAGCCAGTGAGGTTTATCAGAGGCATCCCAAAAGTGGGATGCCTTTGAAAGGTTATAATTTCAAACTTAAGTGGGGGGGACAATGGAGGAAATGGAATCATTCCCTCTCCCTCTTGACCACATGCCCCTTCTGTAGCCTCCTTCTTCCACTAGGCACTTTGTGCTTTCATGGTGCCACCTTGTCTTTCCTAGCCTTCCCCTGTACCCACCCGGCCCTAGCTTCTCACTCTCCACCCCAGGGCCTTTCTTCTTCATGGACCTTTTGGAATTCATACCCTCTATCAGAGTGACTTCTGTATCTTTCTCAGCCAGATGATCTAGTAATCTTTGCTAAACATTAATGGATAGCCTGAAACTCTTCAAAAACATTGCCTTTGAACCAGACCCTTCTGTTAATAATGTTGTATATGACCCCGCCTGTTAGGACACAGAAGTGCTCTAGATTGTCTGCTAGAGTTTCATAACATTTACTAAAAATGCCTTTAAATTCCATGTGTCCCTGCCAATTATCTCCTGGCATGTAAAAGTAATCTTGCTTACTCAGTGTTTCTTTTTATGCCCTTTTTCTTGGGCCTACCAGGAAACATCTTTCTTGGCAAGTGGTGTCAAACAGAAGAAGCCAAATTTCTGGCCAACTGTAAGAGGAAACTTCAAGTTAACACAGAAATTAACTAGAATGTGCAACTGGACATGCATGGGCTGAGAATCCTCTTTCACTTTTGCTTCCTTGTTTTTGTTTTTGTTTTTCTCTTTTTCTTCCCCCCTTTCTTCCTTCCTTTTATTTAACAAGTATACTCTAAGGTCTACAGTGAAAATTTCCTGAGTGAAACTGCAGAGTAACATAGTGTCATGTTTAAGAGTACAGGTTCTGGAACCAGATACTTCTTTTTGAATCCTGGCTCTGCCAGTTAATATTTATGTGACCTAAGCCACATTAATTCACTTCTCTGCACCTCAGTTTGTCATTTGTAAAACAGAGATAATAGCATCTTCCTCATAGGGTGGCTATGAGGATTAAATTATTTAGTACCTAGGAAGTGCTTAGCAACATAACTGCTCCCCCAAAATATTAGCTAGAGTAAACTGCTGCTTAATTCTAGATGGCTAATGGGAATTAAGTAGGAATTCAGTGGAGTATGGGAAGAAAGAGTTTTCTAGGTAAAGGCAACATCTTATTTGAAGTCCCTAAGGTAGGAAGGATATGCAAAGTGTTTGGGGAAACTGATAGAAGCTGATAGTGGCTAGTGAGGTAGGCAGGGGCCTGATCATTTGGGACCGTGTAGACCATGTATGTAGGATTTTGTTTTTATCTTAAAAGCCACAGAAAGCCTTGGAAGGGTTTTAAGTAAGGAGATGACATAATTCAATTTGCTTTTCTAAAGATAACTCCTGTTGCTGTGGAAGAGAATAGTTTGAAGTCAGCAAGAGGAAATGTGGGGAGATCAGTGAGAAGGTGGGAGCATTTGTCAGGCCGAGATAACTTATTGCCTTTGACCAGGTTGGCAGTGATAGAGATAGAAAGAAATGGACAAAACCAAAGGCCATTTATGGGTTAGAACAGGATTGGACAACAGGGGAAGGGAGAAGATGTGACATATTTGGGTAGGAAAAAAAAACATGATGATGCTAGTCTCTAACTTGAGCCACTGGGTGAATGATAGAGCCATTCATTAAGATGGAGAACACCAGAAGAGGATTAGGTTTGGGGAGAAGAGGGGGGAGTCAGTATTGAACTTGCTGGATTTGAAGTGGCTTGGAGACCTCCAAATGGAGTTAGATGTCTAGAGAAATTGGATATGTGGGTCTGAGGCTTAGAGATAAAATTTTATTTGGCTGATCTTAAATTCACAAAGTAAAAAGGGAAATTCTCATTCAAGTTAAAGTAGATAACTTCAGTTAGCTAGTGTTGAGACAGTAACCAACAAAAAAGTCTACGTTTGGTTAAGAGGGGGAAAACATTCCCATGGCAATTGATTGGAGCATGAGGGACAATTAAACAGCTTAGAAAAACTGTATTTCAAGCAACCATCTCAGAAAGTAACAAATTAGTCTTTGATAATTGTCAAATAAACAACACATCAGTTTAAAAAGTACTTTACTTACTTGAAGAAAGGGAAAAAGAGGCAAGGGGAGAGTTTCTGTGTCTAGTTTTGAAACATGTTCCTGCTGTGGATCAGAACTATCAGCCAGGAACAACTAATCTTTTGCAAATGGAAAAACTCCCACAGGATTAGATTTTAAGTGGGTACTTTAGGTAAATATAGAGCTTTCTGGAGTCTGAAAGGTCTCTATTAAGCGTGCTTAAACATTCCAGGTTAAATTAGCAGAGGCTTGTATTTGCTGCATAGCTTTGAAGTTAATCTTTTAGAGACTCTTCAGGCATTGGTCTAAGTGTTTTTGAGATTTTGAGAACAAAGCTATGATAAAAGATATGGATTCATATTTCAAGAAAAAGCAAGCTATATAAAATATTCTGTTCATGAGGGTGTCAGAAAACATAACTTTTTTCTTTTTTTTTTTTTAGAGAGACAGGGTCTCACTCTGTCACCCAGGCTGGAGTGTAGTGGCATGATCATAGCTCACTACAGCCTCAAACACCTGAACTCAGGTGATCCTTCTGCCTCAGCCTTCCAAGTAGCTAGGACTAGGGCATGGACCACTACACTTGACTAGTTTCTTAAAGTTTTTTTTGTTGAGACAGTGTCTCACTATGTTAGCCAGTTTGGCTTCAAACTTCTGGCCTCAAGCAATTCTCCTGCCTTGGCCTCCCAAAGTGCAGGGATTACAGGCATGAGTCACCACACTTGGCCCAGAAAAGATTTTTTTTAGCAGAAAAATTTAAATACACAAAAATAGAATACTATAATGAATTTCCATGTGCCCATCACCCAGCTTCAACAACCATCGATTGCCTGCTTGCAAAGAGATATATTTGGAAAATAATCATATTTTTTCCTTTGTAAAAAGTAATAGGCCAGGCACGTTGGCTCAAGCCTGTAATCCCAGCACTTTGGGAGGCCAAGGTGAGGGAACTGACTGAGTCCATGGGTTCAAGAACAGCCTGGGAAACTTGGCAAGACCTCATCATTAAAAAAAAAAAAATTAGCCAGGCGTGTGCCTGTAGTTCCGGCTACTTAGAAGGCAGAGGCGGAAAGATCGCCTGAGCCCAGCAGGTCAATGCTGGGGTGACCGTGAGCATGCCACTGCACTCCAGCCTGGGTGACAGAGTGAGACTCCAACTCAAAATAAAAAAGAAGTTTTATATATATATATATATATAATTTTTTTTTAAGAAAGCAGGATTTATTGAGAGGACAGAAAAGCTCCCACAGTAGGAGGGGACCTGAAAGGGTTGCCCAATATATTTTTTTAATTTTAAAGATGTGGGATACAATTCAGGATTAGGTACAAAGTGGTCATTGTACAGGTGAAGTTGGGTCTCCCATTGATCCTCACTTTGCCTGGTTTGGGGTGTTATGTGCCCTGCTCTCCCTCTCTTGGCAGTGTCCTGCTACTGCCAATCCCTTTCTTGTATTATAATAAATGTTCAGGATCAGCCGGGCTCGGTGGCTCAGCCTGTAATCCCGTGCCTTGAGAGGCTGAGGTGAGTGGATTGCCTGAGTCCGCGGGTTCGAGACCCGCCTGGGCAACTTGGCGAGACCTCATCTCTACAATAAATCAAAAAATTAGCCGAGTGTGGTAGCGCGCGCCTGTAGTTCCAGCTACTTGGAAGGCTGAGGCGGAAGGATCGTCGGAGCCCAGAAGGTCGAGGCTGTGGTGGCCGGGAGCGGCCACTGCACTCCAGTCTGAGTGACAGAGTGAGATTCCAACTAAAAAAAAAAAAAATTAAAAAAAAAAAGTTCAGGATCCACTTATGAGTGAGAAACATGTGGTACTCAGTTCTTTGTTTCTGTAATAGATTACTGAGTGATCTGTGGTAGATTTTAAATCCATCCAAGTTGCTGTAAAGTACATACTTTTAAGAAAATACATACCAGTCATAATCACAGCTCTTCTAGCAGGGCTGTCAGTAGTATAATTGGTGCTTTTGAACAATTCAGAAAAGGATGTCACTTCGTGTAGATATATGCAGCCCTGTGCTCAGGGTGTATGGCTAGGTTGATGGAGAGTAAACTTGATCTCTGCTCTCAGTATCCTCTAGCTAAGCTAGGCTCCCTCCTCCTCTCCTTTTTTTTTTTTTTCTTTTAAGAGACAGGGTCTTGCCCTGTTGCCCAGGCTAGAGTGTAGTGGTGTTATCATAGTCTACTGCAACACTGAACTCCTAGGCTCAACCTATCCTCCCACCTCAGCCTCCCAAGCAACTAGCACTACAAGCACACACTACCATGGCCAGTTTATTTTATTTTTTTGCAGAGATGGGGTCTTACTATTTTGCTTAGGCTGGCCTCAACCTCTTGGCCTCAAGCAGTTCTCCTGCTTCAGCTTCCTAAAATGCTGGCATTATAGGCATGAGCCACTATGCCCAGCCTAAGCTCCCTTTGAGAGCTCAATATACACAGAAGATATGGCAGTTCTAGCTTCTAGTTACCTTTCTCTGCAGAGGCACACAATACATTCACATAATTAGCATCATACTATACATATTGTTTTATTTTTATTTTTATTTTTTTTTGAGTTGGAGTCTCACTCTGTTGCCCAGACTGGAGTGCAGTGGCCGCTTCTGGCCACCACAGCCTCGACCTGCTGGACTCCGGCGATCCTTCCGCCTCAGCCTTCCAAGTAGCCGGAATTACAGGCATGTGCTACCACGCCTGGCTGATTTTTTGATTTATTGTAGAGATAAGGTCTCGCTACCCAGGCGGATCTCGAACCCGCGGGCTCAGGCAATCCACTCACCTCAGCCTCCCAAGGGCGCGGGATTACAGGCTGAGCCACCGAGCCCGGCTACATATTGTTTTATAATATCCTGTTTCAGTTATTTCATTAACACTATTTCTTGTCATTATTGAATTCTAAAATATTTTAATGACTGTTATATTATCAGTTTAATATTCTGTTATAATACCCTAATTAATTTAACACTACAGTTGGACATTTATATAATTTCTGATTTGTTGATAATACGAAGCACTGTAACATATATTCTTATTCATTTGTAATATAGACATTAGTACATATCCATGATAAATCCCTTTGGATAAATTTTCGGAAGTGGAATTCCTGGGACAAATGGCAGGGCAAACTCCAAGTTTTTTTATGCCTGTTACCATACTGCCTTTCAGTGTGATTGAACTAGCTCATGCCCCTTTAGCCAGCTTTGCGGGAGACTGCTCATTTTCTCAAAAGCTTGATAACATTAAATGAGATGATGAAAGATATAGATTCATATTAAAAACATAGCATTAATGTTTGATAAGA
The DNA here is from genome assembly GCF_000164805.1 of Carlito syrichta. Lineage (NCBI taxonomy): Eukaryota > Metazoa > Chordata > Mammalia > Primates > Tarsiidae > Carlito > Carlito syrichta. Next base: position 110,171 of record NW_007247424.1, read on the forward strand.
TATGGATTCATGTTTTTAAAACTAAAAGCAACACTTTGTCAATTCGACAATTTTACAAATGGTACCACCTCCCCCCCCAAAAGAAATGCTACCCAATCTTGTTTGATTTGGGTTTCTTTGACTATTAAAGTGAAGAAATGTTTTCATTGTTAAAGTGAAAAATGTAAGTATATTAATTATTTTTATTCCTGAATTTCCCAATGAATAAAGGTATCATTATTCCTTTAGCACTATTCTACTGGTTTATTTTCTGATTTGAGAAATCTTTCTGAAGTTATTCAATATATGTACTGCACCATCCAAACATGACTAATGGGTTAAGAAAATGTCTTTCTCCATTGGTGCTGCCATAACAAAAATTTTAAGAATGGGTAAAATTATAGACAACAAGATATTTATTTATCCTGGTTCTGGAGGCTGTGAAATCCAAGATCAAAGTGCCAGTGATGCGGAATTTTCAGGTCAGCCTGGGCTTCAAGAGTGTCAGCTCAATGGGTCAGTCACCCAAGTTCCAGAGAGGGTAGTCGAGGGACTGGTAAGCCTAGACCCAGAAGTGTCTGGCAAGTCAAGCCCTGAGAGTGTTGTAATTCGGTAGGCTGGCAAACCTAGCTCCCGGGTGTTGGCTCTAATGGGTGGCAAACCAGGCCCTGAGAGTGTTGCTGATTTGGTGGGCTGGCAAGCCTAACCCCTGGGGTGTCTCAGCTTCGATGTCTCTCCTTATTCTGGCAGTTCTCCTGGTTCAGCCAGCTCTTTGGCTCCAATGATCTTCTGCAGCTCTTCAGAGAGAAAGCAGGATCTACTGAGAGGACAGAGAAGCTCCCACAATGGGAGGGGACCTGAAGGGGTTGCCCAACTGGGGCGGAAAACCTGGTGCTTATAAAGCTCTAAGTCCAAGCCAGTTGGCTAGCACTAGCTGTGAGCTGTAGCTGTTCTGATTGGTCGGTAGTAAGGACCAATTGGCAGGAGAAAAGGGCCTGATGGTGAACTGATTGGTTGCTTTTGGATTCCAGCAGTGAGTACTTAAGCTCTAGCTTGAGAGGCTGGTAGGGAGCTTGTTTACCAACCCTGAGCCTGAGAGGCCTGCTGGGAGTTAACTACATTGTTACCAGAGGACCCTCCCGTCTGTCTGCCTAACCTTTTTCTAGCTATCTCTTGTCTCACCAGCATCCTTTCAAGATGGCTTTACTGAACACTATGTCCTCACGTGGTGGAAGAAACAAAAGGGCAAAAAGGCCAACGACTATATCTTTTATAAAGGACTTAATTCCATTCTTGAAGGAGGAACACGTTGACCTAATTTCTTCCTAAAGGTCCTACCTCTTAATAGTAGTGCACTGGAGATTAAGTTTCAACATGAATTTTCGTCACAAACATTCAAACAATAGCAGAAGGCAATTATGAAAAGGTAACGCATAACTATATTTAAAGAGGTATAAACATTTATTTGATTTATTGGCACTGAATAGTTTTAGGAAAGAGACAGATATTAGATTGAACCATTTTAAATTGTCAATATCTGACTGTTCTGACCCATCAAAATGACATTTCATGTGGTTCAACCTGTTATTTGGGTGTGGAGAGATATTAAGGCTAAAAGTGACTTCATATTCTTTTTATTATTTTTTTTTAATTTTAAAGATGTGGAGTACAATTCAGGGTTAGGTATACAAATGTTCATTATGCAGTTACCCTTGTTGAGGAGGTGTGCCCCTCCCTCCCCTGGCAGTTTCCTTCAACTGCCAATCCCACCCTCCACTCCCCTGGCAGTTTCCTCCTACTGCCAATCCCTTTCTTATAGTATTATGATAATTGTTCAAGGTCAGCTTATGAGTGAGAACATATGGTACTCTGTTCTTTGTTTCTGTGATAAATCACTGAATATGATGGACTCTAAATCCATCTAGGTTGCCACGAAGTCCACGTTTGTCCTTCTTTATGGCTGTATAATATTCCATTGTGTATATGCACCATATTTTTTTCATCCAGTCCAGCTTCAATGGGCAACATGGTTGGACTTCATATTCTTCCAAGGGCCTCAAAATAATTCACAAAAAACATTTTTTCTCTTATTCCATTCTTTTCCTCTATCAAGTGAATAAATTTATGTCTGTAAATTTAAGTCACAAGATAACATAGGTGTATATTGTTTTTACGCCTTTGGGAAGGTGAAGTAGACAGGAAAGGGGGCAAGGTCCACTTGGTGGCAAGCAAGATATTCATTTTAAGCCTTCCTAATGCAAACCAAACATCTAGAGCTGGCTATTTATGTTTTTAATTTGTATATTTGTGCCATATGGGTGCATAATTTGGCTCTTTGAATTTTATTTCAAATTCCTGTGCTCCCCCTCAATGATCCTGGTATCTGACAGCTCTAAAGGATTCAGTCCCTTGAGTATATAATAATAACAATAATAGATGGCCCCCAGAGCCCTGGTCAAATCTTGGAGAAATCTGGAGCAAGATGTAATAATTTGGGGTCATGTGATGTCATTGCTTCAGCATGACAAAATGATTGATTTCTTAAGTTTGAAAGTGCAAATATTTTTGCTCTGACCAAGTGGCATATGGTCAGAGAACTCAGATTTTAATGCTTCTTGCCATCCCTAGACCTAGTAAGGAGGAAGAGGAGAGTCTCCTTCCCAAGGGAGACTAAGCTAAGCTAATAGTGGCTCTCATTCCTCCCAAGGTAAAGTAACATGCTGAGCATGGATTGATCCTAGCAGCCTGTGGTTAGGTAGGGAGGACACTGGAAAGGAGGGACTACTGATTATGACAACAGGCAGTAGGTTCGACAGCCGTGCAGGGCCAGAAGGAAGTATCCTGTTACATCTGGCTACCCTCAAACTAGTGGCTAGAAGTTTGTTTTTTTTTTTTAAGTCGGAGTCTCACTCTGTTGCCCAGGCTGCAGTGCCGTCGCACACTCACAACCACTGCAGCCTCAACCTGCTGGACTCAGGTGATCCTTCCACTTCAGCCTTCCAAGTAGCTGGAACCACAGGTGTATACCATCATGCCCAGCTAATTTTTTGATTTATCATAGAGACAAGGACTCGCAAGTTGCCTAGACTGGTCTTGAACACGTGGGCTCAGGCAATCCACTCACCTCAGCCTCCCCAAATGCTGGGATTACAGGCTTGAGCCACCATGCCCTGTCAGTTTTTTTTTTTTTTTAATGTGACATAGCTGGGTATAATCTTGTTCAGAACTTGGGCCTTCTAGACCCCAAATAATATTGGGTGTAGGCTCGTGACCAAAGGGAGAAAGCCTCATTACAAGGTAACATCTGCTTGGAGGGCCAAAAAGTTGATTTCCCTCTCTCCCTCACCTGCCAGGCATTCTACCCCCACAACAGGATTGGACCTTTGAAAGACACAGGATCAGTCTCTGGACTCGGGCACTGATTAAAGGAGCAGACCTACATGTAATATTTTTGGGATTCAGGACACAAATACAAATGGAGGTCCATTTATCATATATTTAAATATTTAAAAGTTATAAGACAAGCTAACAAACTGTTACCAAAAATATGTTCTATGCTGTTGCATTTAAAAATACACTTTCATAATAAATAACTGAAAAATAAGTGTTAAGTCATGATATTTATGCAACTGAAACCTGGCAAAATACCAAGGACCAAGTGAATTTCATTATCATCATATATGTCTGGGTGTTTGGCTGAATTAGTATAAAATAAAGACCTATGTGATTATAACATTATTTTATATTTACTTCATTAAATTTATTTTCTTTTTTCATTTTATCAAAGTCATTAATTATATTGTTACAATCAAGATTTTTTATAAAACTGTATTTGTGGTTTCTTGAGTCATGATCTAGGATTTAAAAATAGAATTGTAAACCCAAGTGTTAGGATGTGCACCTGTAGTGCACCCAAATGGCAATTAAATGGATTTTGAATATTAAAATTGTGAATAAACTTGGTGTGTTGGCTCACACCTGTAATCCCAGCACTTCTGGAGGTTGAGGTAGGAGGATCGCTTAAGGCCAGGAGATTGAGGCCAGCCTGAACAACATAGTGAGACTCTCATCTTTAAAATAAAATTTAAAAAAAGGCTGGACTCAGTGGCTCAGCCTGTAATCCCAGCACATTGGGAGGCCAAGGCAAGTGAATTTCCTGAGCCCATAGGTTTGAGACCAACCTGGGCAACTTGGTGAGACCTCATCTCTAAAATAAATTAATCAATAATTAGCCGGGTGTGGTAGCGTGTGCCTGAAGTTCCAGCAACATGGAAGGCTGAGGTGGAAGGATCATCTGAACCCAGCAGGTCAACGCTGGGGTGGCCGTGAGTGTTCCACTGTACTCTAGCCTGGATGACAGAGTGAGACTCCAACTCAAAAAAAAAAGAATGTAATTGTAGACACACTGTATAATTTGAATATATTTCCATAAAAAATGTAAATAAATAAATGTAAATAATTTTTAAATTTAAGTTACTTAATTGTTTTAAAAGTTGCTTTTTCTGGACTATTTAAAATTATTGAAATAAAAAGACAAAATATGATTATATTAAGTAAAAATTTAATCAAATATATTTGAATAAAGCTGAAAATTTTGATTTTTAAAAATGTAATTAAATCTGGTTAAAAATAAGACTATTCACAATTTGTTTCCAAGGGGCAGAGTCTCACTCTGTTGTCCAGGCAGGAGTGCAGTGATCTGATAATAGCACACTGCAGTCTTCCACTCCTAGGCTCAAGGGATCTGCCCATCTCATCCTCTTGAGTGGCTAGAACTACAGACACATGCCACCATACCTGGCTAATTTTTTTTCTTCATTTTTTTTTGTAGAGAATAGGGTTTCATTATGTTAGCCAGGTTGATCTTGAACTCTTGGTCTCAAGTAATCCTACCACCTCAGCCTCCTCCAGAAGAGCTGAGATTACAGGTGTGAGCCACTGTGCCTGGTTTATTTACAATTTTAACATTCAAAATTCATCTAATTGCCATTATCAAGAATCACTATCATGCTTCATATATGTCTAGACTTATACATTTTTCAGATATAAGAGTAATATGAGATTATATTTTCACACACCATGTAAAAACTCTTGCAGCAAATACTATGTTAATTCCTTACTACCACTGGAACTACCAGTTGGAACATGAAGAGAAAGTCTGAATAAGTAGTGAGTGAGTATGGATATTTGACACTATTGGAATACGATACTTTGTTATGCAAGAATCTATTGCACCCCTGATATCTGAGAGGAAGAATTTGACAAGTTAAGTATTTTGCCTTTTCTTTTAACTGACATTTCTATTACACAAATTATTTTTGCTTTCTAGAGCAGTATCTATCTCTGGAGATAGCAGTAGCCTTTTTAGTTTGCTCAGAGTTGAGGGTTTCCTGGGATGAAAGACTTTTGAGTCCTAAAACTCAGAGAGTCCCAGGCAAACCAGGATAGTGGGTAAGTACAACCTACAACAATATACAGCAATGGTTTCAAATGATGATCTAGGGATTCCAGAATGCCCCCAATTTCATTTTGAGGAGTCACAAGATCAAAACTATTTTCATATTAATACAGGTTGAGTATCCTTTATTCAAAATGCTTGGGACCTGAAGTGTTTCAGATTTCAATTTTTTCGGGGGTGGGGTGGGGTGGGGTGGGGATTTTGGAATATTTTCTTTACCAGTTAAGCATCCCAAATCTAAAAATTCAAAATCCTTCAATTAGCATTTCCTTTTAAGATTTTTAAAAAATTGTTTTATTAAATTATATATGTATGTATATATTTATATGAGGGGGACCCAAAAAAACCCTGGAATTTATAAAATTGTGTGCTTATTCTTCATGTTTAAACTTCAATCACCTTCAAAGTACTCTCCATTCGATGCAATACACCTATCAAAACGCTTTTTTGGGTGCTGTGGCACACGCGTATAATCCCAGCACTTTGGGAGGCTGAGGTGAGAGGATTGATTGAGCTCACAGGTTTGAGACCAGCCTGGACAACTTGGTGGGAACTCATCTCTACAATCAATAAAAAAATTAGCCGAGCGTGGTGGCGCATGCCTGTAGTTCCAGTTACTTGGAAGACTGAGGTGGAAAAGATCACCTGAACCCAGCAGGTCGAGGCTGCGGTGGCCATGAGTGTGCCACTGCACTCCAGTCTAGGCGACAGAGACTCCCAACTCAAAACAAACAAACGGTTTTTCCACAGCTCAGAAGTTTTTGAACTCGTCAATTTTGATACCTTTCAGAGCTTCTGTCATTTTTTTGTTTCACCTCTTTCACATTGGCAAAACGTTTCCCTTTGAGGACATTTTTCCACCCAGGGAAACAAGTTGCTCAGGGTGAGAGTGGGTAAATAGGGAGGGTGGGGTATGGGGGTCATGCTGTTTGTGGTAAAAAACTGCTGAACATTCAGCACGGTGTGGGCAGGTGTGCTTGCAAATCATCCATCATGAAATGGGCAAATACCTTGAAAGAATCTCTAAAAAAAAAAAAAATTCACTGAAGCTGAACAACAGCCTCTCACAACAATGCTAGCTGGTACACTGATGCCAACACGTTCCTAGAACACTTACCTAGTGGGGGACATCTGTACTACAAGAAGCCCATCCTCCAAAGAATAACTCCAGTTTTTAGGGGGATCCTCCTTGTATTTTAGAGATGAGGTCTCTCTACACTGCCTAGACTGAACTTGAACTCCTGGACCAAAGTGATCCTTCTGCATCAGCATCCCAAGTAACTGGGACTACAGGCACATGCCACTGTACCTGGTGAGCATTTCCTTTGAGTGTTGCATTAGCATACAAAGTCTTTAGAATTTTGGAACATTTCAGATTTTTAAATTTGAGATGTTCAACCTGTACTAAGATACAGTTTTCCCTTTCTCTTTCATTCTCTTACAATCGTACAGTGGAATTTTTCAGAGGCTATATAACATGTGATATTTTAACAAATTGAATGCAGAATGAGATGAAACTCCACCTGTCTTCTATTAAGCCAGACATTGAAGAGATTTGCAAAAATGTAAAATAATGTCATTATTCTTGCTAATTTTTTTGTTTTGGAAATTAAAGTTATTTTTCATAAAAATATATTACTTATGTTAGCATGTAGGGTATAATAAGAAATACATATTTGGCCTTTGCTCCTAGTTCTTGAAACAGAGCTTCTAAAACCCTTGTCATTACCTGAGTGATGGGGTGCTAGGAGTATTGTTTATTATACTGTTTGGTCTTAGTCCCCGGTTGGTTCCTGACAATCACTAAGATCCTTTCAATCTCCAGTGATGAGTGTCTCTTTTTTACATGATAATGAGGTGATTGGTGACAGAGGGCCCTTAGATAGCTTTAGGTTGAGGGCTGGTTACCAGAAAGACCAAGGCATAATCAGAGTGTTGGAACTTTCAGTCTCACCTCTTGACCTCCAGGAAGGGAAATGGGACTGCAGGTGTTAATAATTGGTCATGCCTACCCAATGAAGCCTCCATAAAATCCCTAAACTACGGTGTTCAATGATCTTCTGAGTTGGTAAATACATCCATGTACTGAGAGGGTGGCCCACCCAAACTCCACATGGACAAAAGCTCCTGTGCTTGGGATCCTTAAGGACCTTACCCTATGTACCTCTTCACCTGTATTCACCTCTTTATCTGCATTCTTGTAATATGTAAGTAAATGTTTCCCTGAGTTTTGTGAGCTGTTATAGCAAATTATCAAACATGTGGAGGGGGTTGGGTAATCCCTAATTTTCACAGCCAGCTGGTCAGAAGTACAGGTGACAACCTGTGACTTGCTACTGGCTTCTGAGGTGGGGGATAGTGTGTGGGACTGAACCAACATGTAATGGGTAATGATTCCCAAATGCTTTAATAAATAGATGCATGAGGTAGAGGTATATGGGTGTCTTATTGTTTTGTGCTGCTATAACAGAATAGCAAAGACTGAGTAGTTTATAAGAACAGAGATTTGTTTTGTACAGTTCTGTAAACTGGGAAGTCCAAGAATATAGTGCAGGATGCTCTTGGGTCTCTGCTGTGTCATTCCATGGAAGAAGGTAGTGGAGCAAGAAAGTTCAAGAGCATGAAAGCAAGGGGGAGCTAAACTTGTTTTATTTTTATTTATTTATTTTTTTATGAGTTGGAGTCTCACTCTGTCGCCCAGATTGGAGCGCAGTAGCCGCTCCCGGCCACCGCAGCCTCGCCTGCTGGGCTCCAGCGATCCTTCTGCCTCAGCCTTCCGAGTAGCCGGAATTACAGGCATGCGCTACCACGCGCGGCTGATTTTTTGATTTATTGTAGAGATGAGTTCTTGCTGCCCAGGCAGGTCTCGAACCCGCGGTCTCAGGCAATCCACTCACCTCAGCCTCCCAAAGGCACGGGATTACAGGCTGAGCCACCGAGCCCAGCTTAAACTTGTTTTTATTACAAGCCCATTCTCCTGATAATACCCCATTCCCAAGATGATGATATTAATTCATTCATGAGGGCAGAGCTCTCATGGCCTAATCACCTCTTAAAGGTCCCATCTCCCAACACTGTTACAATGGGGATTAAATTTCCCATGAAACATGAACTCTGGGAGCACGTTCAAACCATAGCAATGAAATCTTTGTTGTACCTGTCTCTCAGTTTGCCATGAATACAAAACTATATCTATAGATACAAACTATATAAACAAAATCTCTTTAGGGCCCTCTTTTTTATTTTTAAAGATAGAAGGTACAGAGATTTTTTTCCACATGCCCCATGCCCCCACATATCTATAGCCTCTTCCTTGATCAACCTCCCCCACCAGAGTGGCAGCTTTGTTACAACTGATGAGCCTACAGTGATACACCATTATCAGTAAAAGTCTGTAGTTTACATTAGGGTTCATTCTTGGCATTGTACATTGTATGAGCTAGGACAAATGTATAATGACATTATAACGATGTGTATTCACCATTATTATATCATAGAGTATTGTTACTGCACTAAAACTCCTCTAAACTCTACCAGGTCATCTTTCTCTCCTTCCTAAGCCCTGGGAACCACTGATATTTTTAGTCTCCATAGTTTTGCCTTTTCTGGAGTATCATATATTATATGTAGTTGGAGTCATAGCATGTAGTCTTTTCTGACTGGCTGCTTTCAGTTAGTAATATCTATTTAAGTTGACTCCATGTCTTTTCATAGAGCTTGATAATTATTATTATTCTTTTTTAGACAGCGTCTCACTCTGTTGTCCAGGTTGGAGTGCAGTAGCATGATTATAGTTCACTGTAACCTCAAACTCCTGGGCTCAAGCAATCCTCCTGAGTAGCTGGGACTATAGGTGTGCATCACCACACCTGGCTAATTTTTTTTTGTAGAGACAAGTTCAAGACTGGTCTTGAACTCCTGGTCTCAAGTTATCCTCCTGCTTCGGCCTCCTAAGGTGCTGGGATTACAGGTGTGAGCCACCGCACCCAGTTCACTTTTCAATGCTGAATAATATTCTGTTGGCTGGATGTGCCAGTTTACTTATCCATTCACCTACTGAAAGACATCTTGGTTGCTTTGAAGCTTGGGCAATTATGAATAAGGCTGCTATAAACACTTGTGTGCAGGTTTTTTGTGTGGGCCTGTTTTCAACTCCTGGGTTGGATTTTAAAACCAAGGGGCATGATTGATGGGCCATATGGTAAGAATATGTTTACTTTTGTGACAAACTGTGCTGGTATGATTATTCATTCATTTTACTGTAGGACATTTAGATAGATGCAGTTGTTTCTGCTAGGTTTATACCTAGGATTGGAATGGTTGAGTAAAAGAGTATGCATTTGTTCAGCTTTACTAGCTACTATCAAATAGTTTTCCAAGGTAGTTTTACCAATTTATACTCCTACCAACTGAGTATAATAGTTCTAGTTGTTCCAAATCCTTGCCAACACTCGATATTTTCTGTCCTTTTCATTTTAGCCATTTTGATGAATGGTAGTAATGCACATTTCTTTAATGACTAAAGATAAGTATCTTTAAAGACGTTTATTGGTCCTCTGGACAGTCTTTTATGAAATAGCTGTTCATGTTAATTGTCCATTTTATGATTGGGGTTTTTCTTATTGATTTGTATAAATTATTGATATATTCTGGGTTGTCTTTTTAATTTACATATCAGAATACCTTCTTTCACTCTGTGACTTGCCTTTTAACTATCTTACTGGTGTCTTTAGATGAATAAACATTTATTATTATTTAGTATCCTAATTTATCACCAATAGTACCAATTTATCGTTTTCCCCTGTGTTCATTTTTTTTTGTCCTATTTTAAAAAACTTTGCCTATTCTAAGATCATGAAGCTATTACCTTGTTTTCTTCTAAAGGCTTTATTGTTTACTCATGACTTTTAAAATGTCTGAGTTGAAACAGTTGTAAAAATCAACATCTATTCAAATTAAAGGGCAAATTTTAAAAAGCCAGTCACAGAGCATTGTGATATCAAATCTGAAGTAGTTGAACAAGCAGCTCTCTGCAGCAAGAATATTAGGGAAAGCAATTACACAACTCCCACTCTTCTTCAGCAAAGTGGCCCTAAGTAGGCCATGTTGCAAGCCAATCAGAAATTGGTTTGATTGTGATGGGACTGGAAAAATAAAAAATAAAAACAGGGTGAGATATTCCACACAAGGAAAAAATAAAGTTGAGATCATTTGAAGTAGAATCTGAGATTCTTTACCTCTTTTGCCTGATCACAGAAATATCTTTCCAAGCCTAACTGCCATACCAGTACGGCTGAAACTATGCTCTTTGGCCCCATCATTTAGTCCTTCCTCCTTGCCTTCAGTTTCTGTTCTTACTGCATGTTTCCTTTCAACCTACACACAAGCTCAATCTCCCCAATTTATCCTACAGTGAAAACTCTCAACCATCTTCCCCATACATCCCTTTTTCCATTGTCAAAGTTCATAATAATGACATTTGCTGCCTCTACTTTTATCACTTGCCATTTCTCCTTAATCAATTATCCTATATTGTTTATTGTTTTACCAGTTCAGAAACGTCTCTCTTGACATCTCTCAAAAGAGTGTCCAAATGGAATTTTTTCACCTCTCCCAAGCCTTATCTGTTATGTTTACTTCTGTAAATGGCACACCATTCTCTCAGACACTTAGGTTGCCAAAAACAATACACTCATGCCTGCAACATTTCTTTCCTTTGACCTCTTTCTATTCCTTCTGCCATTTTCTATATAATCTCATTATCTCTTACCTAGTATGTTCTTTTCTTTCTCTCCTACCCTCCTTCCTGCCCTCTCTCCCCACCCCCCTTTCTTATCAGGGTCTCACCCTGATGCCCATGCTGGAGTGCAGTGACATGCTCATAGCACACTGCAGCCTTGATCTCTTGGACACAGGTAATTCTCTGCCTCAGCCTCATGAGTAGCTGGGGCTACTGGTATGTGCCACAACACCTAGCTAATTTTTTATTTTGTTTTTTTGTAGAGATAAGGTCTCACCTTGTTGACTAAGCAGGTGTTGAACTCCTGGGCTCAAGCAATCCTCCTGCCTTGGCCTCCCAAAGTGCCTTATCTAGTTCTTTAATGGTTTCCTAATTACCCTCCTTGCTCCTAGTATGTCCTAATCTAACCTATCCTGAAAAAAACTACAAGGTTAATCTTATTAATTCAAAATTCTAACTTTATCATGTCCTAATTTGAATATCTTTAATGATTTTTCCCCATTGTCTTTAGTACCAACACAAACTAGACCGAATTCATTAATTCTTTTTACTTACCTGTAGTACAGTAAGAACTACTTCACTTCATGGTTTATTTCAATTTTCCTACCAATATTATAGAGTTTCCTCTTCCTAGATTCTCCTCACTTGTGAATATCTAAATTATTTCAGTTTTTAAAACAAAAAGGTTGACTCCTTAATGAATATTCTTTCTTATCTTCTCTGTTAAACTCCTCTTTATCCTTCAAGACCCAGCTCAAGCAGTCATTAAAAAAAATGAAATCATATCTTTTGCAGGAACATGGAAGGAGCTGGAGATCATCACACTAAGTGAACTGATTCAGAAACAGAAAACCAAACACCACATGTTCTCACTCATGTGGGAGCTAAACGGTCACAAAGATGGAAATAATTGATACTGGGGACATCAATAAGGAAGAAAGGGGTAGGGGTTATGGTTTAGAAACAACTACAGGGCACACCTGAGACTCAATTCCCACCACTATACAACATGTCCATGTAGTAAACATGCACGTGTACCCCCTAAATCTAAAATTTAAAAATAGGCCAGGCATGCTGGCTACCACCTGTAATTCCAGCACTTTGGGAGACTGAGATGAGAGGACTGCCTGAGCCCACAGTTTTGAGACCAGCCTGGGCAACCTTGTGAGACCTCTTCTCTACAATAAATAAAAAAATTAGTCAGGTGTGGTGGCACGCACCTGTAGTTCCAGCTACTTGGAAGGCCGAGGAGGAAGGATCGCCTGAGCCCAGCAGGTCGAGGCTGCAGTGGCTGTGAACATGCCACTGCACTCCAGCCTGGGCAACAGAGTGAGACTCCAACTCTAAATACATAAATAAACAAACAAACAAATATTAAAAGTATAAAAATAAAGCAAATGAAGTACAGACACATGGACTTTGAAGACATTATGTTCAATGAAGGAAGACAAAAAAAAAGCCACATGTATAATTCCATTTATATGAAATATCTAGAATAAGCAAATTCAGAGAGACAGAAAGCAGATTAGTGATTGGTAGAGGAAAAATGACCAGGGAACGACTGCTTAATGGATAGAGGGTTTGTATTTGGGGTGATGAAAAAGTTCTGGAACTAAATAGTGGTGACAGATGCCTAACATCGTGAGTGTACTTAATGATACAGAATTATACACACTGAAATGCTTAAAATGGAAAAAAAAAGACCTAGGTCAAATATTATTTTGTCCCTATAATGAGTATAAACTGTTAATTACTCTTGATTGCTGCTTTCAAACACACAGAACATATCACTATAAAACAACCCCTACCACATTGTACTGCAACTATTTTTTTCTGACTGTCTCCACTACTAAACACTTAGCTTCTCCAAAGTAACAGTAAAAGCTGGACATGATGGCATATGCCTATAGTCCCAGCTACTTGGGAGGCTGAGACAGGAGGATCACTGGAGCCCAGAAGTTCAAATCCAGCTTGGGTGATATAGCAACATAGCAAGACCCTGTATCTAAACAAAACAAAACAAAATAAAACAACAACAAAAGAAGGTGGAAGATAATTTTAATCTTTGTATCCCTGCTGTCTAGCATAATACCATGGACAGAAACATCTATGATAAATCTCTATTGACTGATTGATGAACTAATTTTTTATCTTTTCTAGCTGAAAGTAATTTTTCCTTATTAAATTGCCAAAACATTTTCTCTGTACTTCTCAAGTATAATTTCTATGCCATCATGATGGATGGTTGTCACCTAAAGGCCAGAGAAGTTACCTCATCATCTGAGGGCCTCATGGAGACTAGTAAGAGGGCCCTCATTGCATAAGCTCCCTACATCACTGGCAAACTTACCTAGTTTTGACTTTTGATCAGGACATACTGACTTACCTCAAGAGCACAATGTTCCAAAGCTAAAGTGCTAGAGACAAGCCAAGGTAAGCTCTAAGAGATCTAGTTTGAAACTGGTAGTACAGGTTTTTACAAACTAAGTATTGCTGCTTGGAAAAATTGTTCATTTGTTTCTTCATTAATTCATAAATCACTTTGTGGAAAAGAAGGGGAATGAATTTAGAGTAGTTACTTTATGCCAGATATTTTCACAAGCATTATCTCTAAATCCCCACAACACTAAGAGATGAGCAATATCATTCTAAATTTATAGATAAGAACAATGAGGCTCAGAGTGCTTTCGTGACTTATTCAATATCATGGAGCTTGTGAGTGACAGAACCAGGGCTTGAAAGCAGGTATGTGTGGCTCTCATGCACAAACTCTCTTCTACCTTATCATGCAACACAGTTAGAAGACTTCTGGAAAAATCCTTCAATCATAACCTGCCAGGACCAACAAATATGTACTGAGGAATTCCTTGAGGAATACAAATCAACTTGCCAAGTTTTATCTTGAACACTAGAGAAACACATGCTTCACAATAAAGCTAAGTTTAGGGAACATTTCAGAAGGGATAGAGAAAAAATGGGAAAATTGTGAGGAAAGGGAGCAGAAGTTCCAGGATTTATAGCTGGGAATCAGAAATATTAAAACATATTGGAAATCCAGGGAAATTCACTCCAATGGGAAATACATTGAAGAGGACACAGTTGGATGTCAAGAAAAGTGCTGGGTCCTACACATGTTCTGTTCAGATCAACTACATTAAGTGGGCACTGTGGCAGGTGCAAGGAATACACAGAAACAATCTGTTGCACCCTTCAAGACACTGATGGTGTGTCACAGAGCCATTTGTTAATAGGAACAGGAGACAGGATGCCAGGGTAGAAAAAGCCCCTGAAAACCCAGAGGAGGATAGAAGGGGAATCTGTGGTTATTAACAGCAGGCAGGCCAAAAGATTCTCTGTTTACCTAACACTAAGCTTAGTGATCAGTGATCTCCTTTAATCAAAAGGTAGTACACCATATATACTTTCTTCACCTTCCTTTTTAAACTTAATCTGGCCAGGTGCAATGGCTCATGCCTGTAATCCCAGCACTTAAGGAGGACAAGGCAGTTAGAGTGCTTGAGCCCAGGGATTTTGAGACCAGTCTGGGCAACACAGTGAGACCTCGTAGCTACAAAAAATTAAAAAGTAGCAGGGTGTGGTGCAGCATGCCTGCAGTTCCAGCTACTCGGAAGGCTGAGGTGGGAGGATCACCTGAGCCCAGGAAGTTGAGGCTGTGGTAAACTGTTGTGCCACTGCACTTCAGTCTGGTTGATAGAGGCCTCAATTCAAAAAAATTAAAATAAAAACAATCTATAATTAAGCTTATATTAATAGTTCCCCATGAGTACTTATTGATATGTTCCTTATGTTTTTTTCCTAGGTTGTTATCTGTCCCCCGACTTTGCCTATTTTTTTTTTCGGTCATGCAGATGTTTTTGATTTTTACATACATGTCTTTATCTTTTTTACTGACTTCTGGTCATGGTACAGCTTTTTAAGGGTGTTGTTTCTGCCTGGTCAAAAGATATCCCTGTGGTTAAAACTGGAGTTTGTGTTCTTATTAACTGTCATTAACCTTTTTCAGCCTACAGATGCAGAAATCCAGGAACCATGGAGCTGCAAGTCTATCCCACATAACCAACTCTGTGAGATAGTCAGCAACGGACTGCTTTAAGCATTGTTGAGTCTAAATTTGCCTAAACATGGTGTCTTTTTCTTCTCTGGAGCTGGGGAAATTTTAGAGAATTAAGGGAGTATAAATACCCAGATCTCTCAATGGGTAGAGCCTTTCTTGGACCTAAGTCTTGCTTTAGCCAAAAGTGCTTATAAATCTGGTCTTCTCTTCATATATGTTAGGGTGAGATTTTGTTAAGCTCTGCTACTCTATCCACAATTCTTAAAGCGCCACACAATTAGTTTGGGAATAGGGGGTTGTCCCAAGCTCCCCTATATTACAAACTTGGACTGTCCTTGGGAAGACAAAAGAGAAAGCAACAACTGAATGGCTGGGCTGGCTGCTCAGTATTAGCTGGCGGATGCTTCTACCTTGCATTTACTCCATCTCTTGAGCTGCACAGGCATGCCTTCTAATCCAGGGAATGGAAGCAGACAGGAAGGAGGACAGAGGTTAAGGGTGCTGGCATTGAGCTAACTTATGTTCTGAAAGTGAGATAAGAGTATCGGTTCAGTATTTTGAACAGTAACTGACACAAATACATGTAAGCAAATCATTATTCTTGAAGAATCAAACTTGGTGAGTTGGGTCTAGAATTTTGTCAGTTCGCTGTTCCATGGCCTCCTTAGTGTGCAGTATATCTTAAATCCTGCTTTTGGACTCCAGCTGTTTTAACAAGAAAGGAGAGAATAAGGACCTCAGAATCTTTCACATTTTCACGTGAGTTTTATTTTACTTGTTGTGTCAGGCTTTTACCCCAAAAGGAAAGCAGCATGGGAGAAAGTGTAGTTACC
Organism: Carlito syrichta; assembly: GCF_000164805.1. Classification (NCBI taxonomy): domain Eukaryota; kingdom Metazoa; phylum Chordata; class Mammalia; order Primates; family Tarsiidae; genus Carlito; species Carlito syrichta. The sequence goes on from NW_007247424.1 coordinate 126,256, forward strand.
ATGTCCCAGAAGTAGCTAGTACAGTAGAATAAAACATGAGTTTTGAGGGCCAGACCACATGGGAGGAAAAGTCCTAATTTTGTTTTTTTTTTTAAACCTGTATATTCCTTATTTAGAATCTAAGTGATCTCATTTATAAACTCAGGGATAACACCTACCTTGTAGAGATTAAATGAGATAATCTACATGAAAGTACTTAGTAGCTGCTGAATGTATGCATAGTAAGTGAAGTTCAGTATATACTAACATCCAGCAGTTTAATTTCTATGCTTAAGTAGACTCTTTATACATTAATTTCAGCAGGTAACAGAACCCCACAGAATAATGAAAGGTAAGACTATGAATGCATAATTATAGTTATTAGGTGTATACATATTTTAAAAAGTCATCTTGCTATAGAAAATTTCAACATATACAGAACTATAAAGAACTCCCATGTATCCATCTTGCAGTTTTTGTTTATTCTTTCATCATGCAGTTTCTACAATTATCATCTCCTGACTAGTGTTTCTCTGCTATTGCCAACTATTTCTAGATTATTGCCCTGGTTCCAGATTATTTTGAAAAGGATCCCAGATACCAATATAATTTCTTCTTAAATATCTCAATATGACTCTCTAAAAGATTCCTGTTTTAGGCCAGGCTCAGTGGCTCAGCCTGTAATCCCAGCACTTGGGGAGGCTGAGGCAGTGGATTGCCTGAGCCCATGTTTCTACAATAAATAAAAGATTAGCTGGGTGTGGTAGCGAGCACATGTAGTTCCGGGTACTTGGAAGGCTGAGGTGGAAGGATCGCTGTGGTGGTCGTAAGTGTGCCACTTCACTCCAGTCTAGATGATGGAATGACAACTCAAAAAAAAAAAAGATTCTTGTTTTAAAAATTTAATCATAACACTATTCTAATAACAAAACATCATAGCCAAATAAAATTATTATGATTCCTTGGTATCATCAAATATTAGTCAGTCAACCATGTGTTTGGCTTACTATCTCTTACAGCCCATTAAGTGAATAAGATTACATCTGTATTTACATACTTCTGATTTCAACTCAAGAGATGCAGAGGATCCCAAATTCCAAGCAACTCCCAACATGCAAATTAAATTTGGAAACATTAAACAAATAGAAGGATTTCCTAATAGTCACTTGCCACAGGTCATTATTTCCAAACTGTGTAGGAACTACACAGACAATATATTGATTGCAGTTAATCTCAAGGACAGGACACTAATAACAGTTATGACAATTATTTTTTGGATGGACCTTTATGCATCTGCAGAAAACTAGAGACACATTGTTAGTCAGCTTAGGCTTGGGATGACATAACCAAATACTATAGACTGAGTGGCTTAAATAACAGAAATTTACTCTCACAGTTCTGGAGGCTAAATAGTCCAAGAGCACGCTACCAACCAATTTGGTTCCTGATGAGGGTTTTCTTCTTGGCTTGCAGTTGGCCATCTTCTCACTTTATCCTCACATGGTTCCTTTGTGCTTTCAAGAAGAAAGATCTCACTCCTCTTTTTTGTAAGGACACTAATCCCATCATAAGCACTCTACCCTTATGACATATTCTAGCCCATATTACCTCCCAAAGGCCCCATTTCCAAATACTATCACATTGGAGGTTAGTTCAACATATGAATTTTAGGAGAACATAAACATTCAGTCTATAACATACATTGAGTTGATACACTATAAAGTAAGCAGAAGTAAAGAAATTCAAATAGCCAGGAAAATAAAAAAAAAAGCGAGAGCACTTATGACATGCAAACACATGCACATTTCTAGCACATTTGCCAGATTTACCTATGACCTTGACTATGAAGCTGAGGCTGAACCAAGCTGGGTTAATAAGTGCTACTGTTTTCTGACTAAAGAGATGTTTGGGTGTCTGTCTAACTTTAATCTCTGTTGGCAGTAAAGTGAGGTATCCCAGTAATGGGGAAAACTTAGTTAGAAAAGAGAAAAGCAAGACAAACATAAAAGGTGAACAGCCTTTAAAAACAGTGAATTAGCTGGGCTCGGTGGCTCAGCCTGTAATCTCGCGCCTTTGGGAGGCTGAGGTGAGTGGATTGCCTGAGCCCGTGGGTTCCAGACCCGCCAGGGCAACTTGGTGAGACCTTATCTCTACAATAAATCAAAAAAATCAGCCGGGCGTGGTAGCATACGCCTGTAATTCCGGCTACTTGGAAGGCTGAGGCGGAAGGATCGCTGGAGCCCAGCATGTCGAGGCTGCAGTGGCTGGGAGTGGCCACTGCCCTCCAGTCTGAGTGACAGAGTGAGACTCCAACTCAAAAAAAAAAAAAAAAAAGTGAATTAATAAAGCATGAAGTCCTTTTACTATTTCAGATATCTACACTGACAAATTATTTTCATACCATGCCCTAGACTATACATTATCTTATATATTTAGCAGTTATCGCAACAGGTTTCATGACATTCTCAAAATCAAAATACTTTTAATTAACTTTAATTTAGAAATGGATATATCACCTAGTTGGGCTTTTTTTTTTTAATTTAAGAAATATCAAAATACATTACTACTTACATGAAGTCAAATGTTCAAAACCAGCTGAATGCAGTGGCTCATACCTGTAATCCCAGCACTTTGGGAGGCCAAGGCAGGAGGACTGCTTGAGCTCAGGAGATTAAGATAAGCCTAGGCAACACAGCAAGACCTTATTTCCACAAAAAATAAAAAAAAATTGGTTGAATGTGGTAGCATGTACTTGTAGTCCCAGCTACTTGGGAGGCTGAGGAGGAAAGACTGCCTGAGTTCAGGAGGTCGAGGCTGTGGTGAGCCATAATCATGCCACTGTACTCCAGCCTGGGTGACAGAGCAAGACCTTGACTAAAAAAAAAAAAAAAAAAAAAAAAAAGTTTGGGTGCGGTGGGTGGCTCAAGTCTGTAATCCCAGCACTTTGGGAGGCCGAGGCGAGAGGACTGCCTGAGTTCAGGGATTCAAGACCAGTCTGGTCAACTTGGTGAGACCTCGTCTCTACAATAAATCAAGAAAAATTAGCCGGGCATGGTGGCACACACCTCTAGTTCCAGCTACATGGAAGGCTGAGGTGAAAGAATGACCTGAGCCTAGCAGGTTGAGGCTGCAGTGGCCCTGAGTGTGCCACTATACTCCAGCCTGGGCAACAGAGTAAGACTCCAACTCAAAAAAAAAAAATAAATAAATAAATAAAAAGTCTAAAACGATTTGAAAATTATTAATTTTAACAGCCTGAAATGAGGTTAGGCGTTTGTAATTCCAGTACTTTGGAAGGTTGAGGTGGGCAGACTGCTGGAGGCCAGGAGTTTGAGACCAACACAGGGAAACCCTGTTTCTACCCCCCCCCCCCAAATTGGCCAGGAAGGGTGGCATGCATCTGTAGTCCTAGCTATTCAGGAGGCTAAGGTAGGAATCCAGGTGTTGAAGGCTGCAGAGAGCTATGACCACACCTCTGCACTCCAGCCTGGGTGACAGAGCAAAACCTTATCTAAAAAAAAAAAAAAAAAAAAGGTGGGGGTGCTTAAGTGTTCTTTCCAAAGATATCCCTTATGATTTTCAAAGGAACAAAGGAAATTATATTTAGGGGCACCGTTAGCACAGCTGCCCAGCTAGTGCCTCTTACTTAAATATGGCAAAATAATAGTAAGTAATGTTTGATTCCTTACCCTATGCAAACACTTTTCTAGGCACTTTATATGTGTTTAATTCTCCCAAAAAACATATAAGGTAGATTCTATTATATTCCCCACTTTACAGATGAGGGAACTCAAGTACAGAGATTATGTAACTTGCCCAAGGACTCACGGCTAGTATGTTTTATAGCTGAAATTCAGACTCAGGCAGTTGGGCTTCCAAATTAAGATACCTTTCAAACCCATGATTTATAAAATAAGTAAAAAGTTTGGCAAGCCAGAGAGCTAGCGATGCCACATCTAATCCTTTTCCTCTCGGGTTACTTTTACTCCAAGTAATTCTGATAATTATTCCTGGAAATCTTTCTTCACACCCTGATATAATCCCCAGTTCACGTGGAATCCACAGCCCAGTATCCTTCTCTCTCCCCGTGCCAGCTCAGCACTGAAGCAAGATTAATTAAAAATCATTTTTAGTTCCTATCATATTAAGGGAACTGTTCATGAAAATAATTTCTCCTTCCTTATCAGGCTGATTCAAACAAAGGCTGAAGGATCTTTTTAGATCCTGCTAAGCTTGCAAGTTTGAAAAAAAAAAAAGCGTAGGTGGAGATGTTTGTAGTTATTCCTGGCTCTTTTCCAGGTTTGCTGGTCACTTTGCATAAGCAACCATGTTTTTACTAGTTGTGGGTGTGTAACTGCAGAAGCAGCAGCAGCAAAGGATTTCTACATCCTGAACAATTTTGTTAACTAAACCCCATTTCTCCCAATTTAATCAAATGATTTTGTTATTCGTCCTAAAAATATTAAGTAGGATTTGAAATAATCTGCCCTACAAAAGCTGGCAGGTAAAATTTAAAAATTTGGTAACACTCGAGACCATCAGCAATGCTGTGAGGAAACATTTGGTACATGGAGGACAAGTTAAAAATACATATATGCCCTTTTGCAGGCAATTCCGCCTTTGGAAATCGAATTGAGACATACTTAAATACAAGAAAAGGAGATGTGCATACAAAGATACTCATTTAAGCATGAATTAGAATATAAAATATTGGAAACTCAATGTCCTTCGCTCAGGTAATGACTGGTTAAAAAATCTGCAGTGGTAAGAAAAAATGTCACTGTTTATGCATCGCTGTGGAAAAGTCCAAGAAACCTCAGATGCAAGGTGCAGAAGGCTATGCATGGTATCCTCTCTTTTGTATAAAAATGTGGAAAAAATAGAATATTTATCCTTTGCACATATAGGCATGGAAAAAATATGTGTCTGGAAGAATAAACACACCCCAAAAGTAGAGGTTTTCTATTTTCTTTTACTCCCAGGGTGACTAAGAAAAAAAGTAGAGGTCACCCCAAGGGTAGACTAGGTGGATGAAAGATAGCAATAATTTTTTAAAAATTATTCTTTGAACCAGTGAATGGATTATTTATTCAAATAATTTTTCAAAATTGGCTGAAAGCTCTAACCAACCAATAACTATTAAATGCTTGTTGTCTTAAAATAGAGTAACATGGGCTAGGTAGTTCAAATGCAGCCTTAACTCTGGGATGCAATATATAAGGCTGAATGAACCAATTTTTGGAAATTAAAGTTCTTGATACCTCTAGGGAATTCTGAGATCAGCAACTTGGCCAAAGATTTTCACTTGCTTACTGCTGATCTTCTCTAGAACTAAGAGAGGGTAGACAAACAGAAAACATCAAGTTCACCCAACCAATCTAAAAATTTTCAGCAGCGTGCCAAACATCCACACATTATTCATCTGTAAATCTAAAAACATGTAGGAAGGAACCAGTAATTGTATTATGGTAGAGAATTTTTCTTTACTGTTATAATGCTATTTTAGTAGTAAATAAATGATCTTAATAGACCAAATAGAAAAAAGTCTTCTTCACTGATTAAAGTGAATTACTCTAAATTTTGAGTAGATACTAATGCTTTCAAAAGGCATTTGTTCATCACCAGCAGAAATTATCTTTTGTTGCAAGTTTCAATGACCTTGATTGGCAAAACCATCTTAATCTTTTCTTAGAATTTTAGGTGACTAATCAAAACAGTGATCAAAATCATGTAACATTACAGTGTTTCCCAATGTGAAGGACTAATACCAAAAATAGTTCTAGGCAGTATACACACAAAGCAGTAAACAACACAGAATCACATAGTGAAAAGTTATTCCCATTTCTCTATTAAGCCGTCAGATTCAAAGCACCTGGCTGGCAAGAATATCTAGCTAGAATTTAATACCTGGTTCTGTTTTCACTATGCTTATTGCTGTCTTGATTTTTTTAATTGCCAGAGGTTTAAAACACATTTTTTTTTTTTTTTTTGGAGTCAGGGTCTCACTCTAGTTGCCTAGGCTAAGTGCAGTGGCACAATCACGGCTCAATATAACCTCAGGCGATCCTTCCACCTAAGCCTCCCAAGTAGCTGGAACTACAGACATGTATCGCCATGCCCAGTTAATTTTATTTTTTTTGTAGAGACAAGGTCTTACTATGTTGCCTCTGCTGATCTCAAACTCATGGACTCAAGGAATCCTCCCATCCTGGCCTCCCAAAGTGCTGGGATTACAGGTGTGAGCTACCGTGCCCGGCCTTAAAACACAAGTTTGTATCTGGATTACCTACACTCATAGAAGTGCAAGATAGAAGATTACAGGTGCTGCTGCCTATGTTCCAGGAACCCTTTGGTCACAAAACACAAAAACTGAACGGTCTTTTCTCAGGGCTTGTGTTTCCTTGACTCAAATTCTCCCCATGGCCTTCCACAACAGAACACTTAGGTTCTCCAGGAATGGTGTAGAGCACAGAATAAACTGAAGTCAAGCTGGCTTTAAGTGGGTTCTTCATCTTGCTTTGAGTCTACAAAGCCAGTCTACCAAATGAGGCTAAAATTGGCTACCCTGGAATTTGAGAGGAATAAATGAGATAGCAAATGTAGAGCAGCTGGCACATAGTTTAACAGATGCTCAATAAGTGATTTCCTCTCCTTCCTTCTCTCTGTCCTTCAGTACTTTTTTTCTCTATTCTCTTCCACTGATCTCTATCACTCCCATGGCTTTAATTAGTACCCTTATGTGGGTAACTTCTAATGTTCTGTCACCAATTCTGACCTTTTTTTTGGAGTACAAAACCTTAGCTATTGTATCTGATTAATAATCCTACCTTGAGATTCTGGCATCACCTTAAACACAACACAATAGAACTTACCTTTCTCCAAATCTGCTTTTCCTTTCTCATTTCATTCATACTATCACTATTATCGTCATCACTTGGGCTCAAAATCTCAATTATCCATAACTCCTTTCCCATTACATTGAATCACATGTCAATAAAAATTCTGTATGAACAAAAACATGTTCATTTTATTACTTCCCCCGCCACAGATGAGAAAAATGAAATTAAGGCAAGTTAGGAGAGATGCCCAGGTGATTAGAATCTAGACTAAAAACCAGTTAAGGCTTGAACTTGTGACTCCTCACTCCAACAACTGTGCTCTTTACCACACTGCGTCAAGTTCTGCAGTATCTTCTGCACCTGTCTCTCCTCTCCTTCACAACTGGCATCCCCAGAATTCAGGCCTACCTTATCTTTCACACCTGTAATGAATTTATAGAAAAACTGGCTCAGTCAGGGAATAGTTGGTAGCATGTATCCAGCATTGCTCAGAAGAATTAGAAAAGAAAGTCCATCTCCTCCCCCCAAAAACCTACAGCTCAATAAATCAGAGTGAACACCCATGTAAACGGCATGTCTTGATTCCTTTGTGTTGGTATAAGGGAATATTGGAGACTGGATTACTTCTTTTGTTGTTGTTGTTGAGTTGGAGTCTCACTCGGTCACCCAGACTGGAGTGCAGTGGCCACTCCCAGCCACTGCAGCCTCACCTGCTGGGCTC
>NW_007247424.1:134416-140535 GCF_000164805.1 Carlito syrichta
TCCTCATTAAGACTTTAATTTGCATTTCCCTAATGATTAAAGAAGTTGAGTATCTTTACATGTTTACTGGCCATCTAGGTACTCTCTTCTTTTAGAAACTGATGTTTGGCCAGGTGTGGTGACTCACGCCTATAATCCAGCACTTTGGGAGGCCAAGGTGAGAGGACTGCCTCAGTCTACAGGTTCGAGGCCAGCCTGGACAACTTAGTGAGACCTCATCTCTTTACAGTAAGTAAAAAAATTAGCTGGGCACAGTGATGCAAGCCTGTAGGCCCAGCTACTTGGAAGGCAGAAGTGGAAGGATTGCCTAAGCCCAACAGGTCAAGGCTGCGTTGGCCACAAGCATGCCACTGCACTCCAGCCTGAGAGACAGAGTGAGACTCTGACTCCAAAAAAAAAAAAAAACTAATGTTTAGGTAACTATTTTTGTGAAGTGACTGTTTTATACATCTTTCTATTCCATTGTCTTTTTAGAAATTGATTTATGAGTCTTTATAAATTCTAGATAGGAGCAAAGCAGTATTATAGAAATGAATGCATTCATCTCATGCTGTTAGAATAGCACTAACTCACTTTACTCTGGCCACAAATTCACTGTGGACCCTCTAGCAGGTAATAAAGTCAATTTTATGCATTCTCTCTAAAACAATATACTGAGTCTTTGTGCCAAGAATTTGCTAGATAGTAGGTATATAATGGCAAAAAAAAGTGATAGGAACACTACTTTGAAATGAGAGAACTGTACTGGAATCCTGTCTCCGACACTTATGAGCTTGGTAAATTTCAACAGGTTATTTAACCTATTTTAGCCTCAGTTTCCTATTGGAAAAAAGGGGTTAATAATACCTACTTTATAGAGTTGTGAGGATTAAATGAGACAATATGTGTTAAGAGGCTTTGCACAGTGGCTGGCACACAGGAAGCATTTCATATAGGGTAACAATTATAAATTTGGTTACTTCCATGTAGCCTTCCCATGTCTATATGGAGTGAGAAAATGAACAAGTGTCTATTCCTCTCTTAGCCACTATAGTTCTCACTATAAAGTTAAAAAGGCATTTGGATTTACATAAGTCTTCTGGGAATTTGGTGCTTGACTCCCTTCATCTGTGTCTCCAGAGCAGTGCTTCAAAAATTATCTGTGGTGAAGGATTATAGATACTTTCATAAAACATGATAAAAATTACTAGAAAGGGAAATAAAGAAAACAAAGGCATATACAATACAATCCTCCACATTTTATTAGATGTAGACATAAAATTAGTCTGTTAAATTGGTATAAGCTTCTAAATTTTTTTTTTTAAGTTGGAGTCTCACTTTGTCACCCAGGCTGGAGTGTAGTGGAATGTTCATGGCCACCACAACCTCAATCTGCTGGGTTCAGGTGATCCTTCCACCTCAGCCTTCCAAGTAGCTGGAACTACAGCCACATGCCACCATGCCTGGCTAATTTTATTTTTTGAGTTGGAGTCTCACTCTGTTGCCCAGGCTGGAGTGCAGTGGCACGCTCACGGCCACCCCAGTGTCGACCTGCTGGGTTCTAGTGATCCTTACATCTCAGCCTTCCAAGTAGCCAGAACTATAGGCACGCACTACCTTGCCTGGCTAATTTTTGATTTATTGTAGAAATGAGGTCTCTCCATGTTGCCCAGGCTGGTCTCGAACCCCTGGGCTCAGGCAATCCTCTTGTCTCCACCTCCCAAAGTGCTGGGATTATAGGTGTGAGCCACTGCGCCAGGCTAATTTCTAAATTCTCTTACTTTGAGTAAATGCCTTGTCATGGACCAATAAAAAAGGTCTTGCATGCTTGCACTAGCCTGTGGCCCATATTTTTGGTGGCACAGCTCCAGAACACTGACAGAAATCAAGCTACTGAATCCACAGGGCTAAAGTCAAAACAACTAAAGTGTTGCTCTTGGTCCTGAGTCACCACCTGGCCACCTAGTGGCCTTTTTCTAGCCATAAGCATAATGTTGTGTCACTCCCTATTTAAAAAACCATCCATTGTTGCCCTTGTCTCTAGGATAAAATCCCAGTCATCTGACCAATCACCCAAAGCCTTCCAAACAATTTTTTAAGTCTGACTTTCTGCTATTCTCTATTTCACTAGATTGTACTGCCCAATATAGTAGTAACTACCACACTTGAAATGAGGCAAATGAAATGAGACTAATTTAGGAATTGAGTTTTTAATCAACTTTAACTTAAAATTAAATTTTAAAACTGGTATATGACTCAATGATCATAAAACTTTTAAGTATGTTTGTAGCAACTTGGATATATAAGTCTATACTCTCAACTGGAAATTTCATAAAATCAAGTATTGAGATATGCTCTAAGTATGAAATACACACCAGATTTCAAACATGTAATAATGAGAAAAAGAATGTAAACTATTTAAAAATATATAGTAATTTTTAATATCAATTGCATATGAAACGATACTATGTGGATATACTGCGTAAATAAAAGACATCATTAAAATTAAGCTGGGCACAGTGGTTTATGCTTGTAATTCCAGCACTTTGGGAAGCTGAAGTGAGAGGATGGCTTGAGGCCAGGAGTTCAAGACCAACCTGAGCAACATAGCAAGTCTCTGTCTCTAAAAACACTAAAAAAATCAGCTGGGCGTGGTGGTGCATACCTGCAGTTCCAGTTACTCAAGAGGCTGAGGCAAGAGAATCACTTGAGCCCAGGAGTTCAAGACTACAGTGAGTTATGATCCCATCACTGCATTCCAGTCTGGGTGACAGAGTGAGACCCTGTCTCTAAAAAAATAAACAAATAAAATTAAAATTAAATTCACTTAGATAACCATGCCTAAAAACTAGGAATCATTGTTGATTCCTCCCTTTCCCTTACTCTTCACATTTGATTCATAAGCAAGACAGGTTAGCTCTAAGCACAAAATATATTTTAGATCCACCTGCTTTTTCCATCTCCACTACTATACTAGTCCACGCTACTCCATTCCTTAAATCATTTCAATGGCTTCCAGCACACCTAACCTTCTTATCAAGGCTGCAGACCTCCTCTCCTATCACTCCTTCCTTTACTCACTAGACTTCAGCTACACTGGCCACCTTTGTTCCTAAACACAAGAAACCTCTCACCTCAGGGCCTTTGCCCTGCTATTCCCTTTGGTCTCGCATACTGTCATCAATGCCTCCCTATAGTCAGGTCTTAACTCGGAGACTATCTTCTTAGTGAGGCCATCTCTGAACAACCACCAAAACTGCTCTCTCCCTCAGAGAAATGCTTTATACAATCATCATTTTCTTTATGAAAATGAAGGTATTATGAGGTATTATTTTTCCTCCTTTTTTTTTTTTTTTAAAAAGACAGGGTCTTGCTATGTTGCCCAGGCTGGTCTTGACCTAGCCTCAAGCAATCCTACCGCCTCAGTCCCCCAAAGTGCTGGGATTACAGGCTTGAGTCATTACACCCAGATCTTCATTCTTAAAATGTATTTAGTCTGTTTCCCGCTAGAAACAGGAGTAGGAACCCTGCTTGCTTTGCTGCTGCTTTATCTATTTCAGTGTGTAGAATGTTGCCAGACACAGAATAGTTTCTCTTCCAACAAGTATTGAATGAATGAATGAACTGCTGACTTGACACATCTGCTTGGTTGGTTCATAGGCATTTCAAATTCTAAATGGTAAAAACAGAACCTTTTTCCTTCCATAACATATATTCTCTTCCCTTGCTTCTAATCTCAATGAAGACATTACCATACTCCCAGCTGCTCCACCAATACACTTGGGTGTCATCTTTAACATTTCCCTCTGTTATTCCCTTATCCAAACAAATCTCCAAGCTTTCAATAACCACTTTAGTCATTTTCTTCACTCCTATTTGCCACTACCTCAGTCCATTATTCTTTCAGACTACTGTTTTCTCCAGTTTTCCTTGCCTTCAATTTCTGTGTAACAGTGATCTGAACCTCAAATTCAATCCTATGATGCTTCCACTTAAAATCTTTCAACTGCTTCCTCCTGGCTCTCAGAAGCTAATTTTTATACGTGGCACTCAAGGCCTTTACAACACGACCTCCATAGGAACATCTCTAGGTATCTGTAAACAGCACTGTCTTCTGCACCCAATCATCTCTCTAGTGTATGCCTCTACCCTTTGTACCTATTGCTTCCTGTCTAGTCCTTCCCCAATTCCCTTATTAAAAGGTGTTTCTCGCCAGGTTCGGTGGCTCAGCCTGTAATCCCAGCGCTTTGGGAGGCTGAGGTGAGTGGATTGCCTGAGCCTGCAAGACTCGCCTGGGCAACTTGGCGAGACCTCATCTCTACAATAAATCAAAAATTAGCCGGGCGTGGTAGCACGCACCTGTAGTTCCAGCTACTTGGAAGGCTGAGGTGGAAGGATCGCTGGAGCCCAGCAGGTCGAGGCTGCGGTGGCTGTGAGCAGCCACTGCACTCCAGTCTGGGTGACAGAGTGAGACGCCAACTCAAAAAAAAAAAAGGCCGTTTCTCCAGTCCTGTTTCATTTATCCCTGGGTAAGGGTTTCCTTCTTTATGAGATTCTGCAGTATCTGCAGTTTACCCTTATCATACTACTGATGATGGCTATTTACTTGTTGCTTTGGGCGGGGAAGGGGTGCAGGGAGGAAGCTTCTACTCTGTTGCCAAAGATGGATGGAGTGCAGTGGTATGATTATAGCTCACAGCAGCCTCAACCTCCTCCTGAGTTCAAGTGATGCTCCCACCTCAGCCTCCTGAGTATCTGGCACTACAGGCAGGGACCTAATTTTGAATTTACTTTTTGTAGGTGTGGGCCATCTAATTTTTAATTTACTTTTTTTACCCACCTAATTTTTACTTTTTGTAGGTATGGGGCATCTCACTATATTGTTCAGTCTGGTCTCGAACTCTTGGTCCCAAGCAATCATCCTGCCCTAGCCTCCCAAAGTGGGGATTACAGGGTGTGAGCCCCCATGTCAAGCTGACTTGTTTATATTCTACAGCATAAGATCAACGAGGGCAAGAATTCTGTAGTAATCATTAGCTGATGTTTACTTGGATAATGTTATACAAAACATATCAAAATTTTTATCAACTGAAGCAATGAAAATGTTAAGTCAAAAGAAAACAGACTACGACTCCTATACCACTTACTTTTCTTCTATTTTAGGCACAATGCTTTAATAAGTTACACAAAGACTACAAATTTTTACTACATCAATTATTACAAAGGGGTAAGTGAAGAAAGATTACATATCGGAAGCCACACAAAAAAATCAGTGGGCAATGATGGAATTCATTTAAATTTGTGAGACCTCCTGGATTAATCCCAGCATATAATCCTGGCATTCTGGGAGGCTGAGGCAGGAGGCTCTCTTGAGCTTAGGAGTTCAAGACCAGCCTGGGCAACATAACAAGACTCCATCTCTACCAAGAAAAAGAAAAAATGCACACATACACCAAAAAAATGCACACATACACAACTCTTGGCGCTGTCTCACATATTACCAACTCCTAGATATAGTATGGCCAAAAATTGCAGGGTTAGTGGGCTAGGAAAGCCATTCCCAGGTTCCCCTGCTAAAAACATACCCGTGTTGAGTTCCTTAGCAAATCACATGTAAATCCAATTCATAAAGCGTTTACGCTGCCAATCATCACCTCCAAACAAACTTTTGCTACTTTCTTAATAAACCACAACACAATAAAAAATTTGACATCCCAGTCACAGAAAAACAGAGCTCCACCTCTGAGGTCAGTAATCCATGGGAACTCAGGGAGCAGTTATTAGGGTCTAAGAAGCACATGTCACCACTAAAACGTTGAAAAGAGGAAAAAGCTACAGAAACACTTGTATCTTTGCCATAAACCTGACGGTTCAGTGTGTGTGAAGTGAAGAGGGAACCTCCTCGGTTGCTCCCCCGGTACCTCCACGTCTGCGGTCCCAGTCTGCCTAGTGGAATCTAGGGCCACTTTAAGGTAAATCCTAGCCTTTGGCTGCCCTTCCGCCTCCCAGGATTCCGCTAGGCGGCTCCGTTGGCCAGCTTAAACTCCAAGGGCCCCGCCGTCTCCGTCTTTCAGCGGTCGTGCCGGAGAGACACGAAGGTTAGCACAGCCACATCAGTTTCCAAACTTCCACCGGCCGCG
>NW_007247424.1:140555-141480 GCF_000164805.1 Carlito syrichta
CGGCCGCTCCGCCGCGCACATGGCCGGCCGCAGCGCCCACCCCCGCTGCCGCGCAGGCGCCGGGCGAGCCGGGACTTGCGGTCGCCGTGAGCGGATCATTCCGCCGTTTTCTTTGTGTGGCTGAAGCGCCAGAAATGGCATATTTTCCGCTCCTCTGTTAAAAAATCAGACCCTCCCGCCCCTTTTCTCCCGCTGGAACGGGGTCGGGGAGTGGGTAGGAGCGGGATCCGCTGACGACTGCAGGGCGGAAAGTCCTCAGGCGTGGGGCTGACGAGGGCCGGGTCCGGGAGGGATGCTGGGAGCTTTGACTCACTCGCACACCATGTGTCCTTCCGCGCGCAGCACGGGGGACTTTTCGGTGGGGATTTTGGGCGCCGACCAGACGCGGCATTTTCGGAAAATAGCGCCCTGTGCTGCTGAAGCGCTTTGTGTGTAGCGGGGCCGCGTCAGCCCGGCCGGGTACGAGGCGCCTCGGGTCCCCGCACCACCTCCTGCTGCCTCCCCGTCGCCGCTCCCGAAGCTTTTCCAGGTCAGTGCGGGTCTGTGTAGGGCCCTGTTACCACCGGATGTGGAAGTTGATCTCTTCGCTGGTAAAAAATAATTCCACTTCCCCCGGAACCCAGATCATCCCCGCGATTTCCTGTTTATTGCATTAAGGCGCCGGTTTCCGGGGCTCCTGGCCCCGCTTATTCCGCGGGGGTCGGCGGGGGCGGCTTGATATATGGCTTCAGTCCTTTCTACGCCTTTTTGGGGATATGAGAATCCTCTGGAATTTGTTAAGTAGTCACATGACCTGGATAAGCAAATTACAGCCCCAGACAGTTTTTGTATAGTCCTCAAGCTAAAAATGGCTTTTTACATACATTATTAAAAGAGTGTAATAACTAATGAAATGAAAAATAATAGGTAAAATAAACTGTACAGT
>NW_007247424.1:141599-165511 GCF_000164805.1 Carlito syrichta
GAGCTCGGGCCGCGACCGAAGCGGCCGGCCTGGACAGGGTTAACGGGAGAGCCCAGCCCGTCCCGCGCGGGGCCGCGGCGGCGACGGCCTCTTTCGCGGGCTTTCGGGTCCTGACGGGGAGAAGCCTGCCGTTTTGAGTGCCCGGGACTTCTGCCCCGGAGACTTCGCCGCCGAGCCCCGCGGGTTCACGGCTGCGGGAAAGAAGTTGAGGATTTTGCCAGGTCATCTCTGCCTGCGCGCGATCAGGGCGCGTTCGGTGTGTTTCGTCGAAGCTCTCCCGCCGTGTTGAACCAGCGTGCCCAGCCTCAAGGGTGCATCGTGGAAACTGAAACCCAAGGAGTGATGTAGGCCTGCTTTGTGTGTGTTTTCCCACTTTAAGCTTGTTTTCAGTACACCTACTCTTGCTTTAAACCTGATTGGACTGTGGCGAGCAGACATCTGTTCAAAGGTGGGGCTGAGACCACACTGCTTCTGAAGGGGGCTTGGTCATGTGGAAATATTTTAAGTTCGCTCTCCGGACTGTTTTGCTGTCTCGACTCAGGCAAGTTGCTTTCCAAAGTACAATTTTTATCTGGAAAAAGCTTTGATGTAGTCCGTAAGCGAGTCTTGTAAAGTACTTTGCCATCCCTGAGGTTTTGAAGATGCACTCTAATTTATGATGCAGAAGTGAGTCGTCAGAACTACTTTTTTAGCAGGTAGTTTTATCTCACGTAAATTTTAAGTTTTTTCTAACTGACGTATAACCTCAACTTTGACACTTCCATTTTCAGGCTCAGACTTTGAATTTAAGGAAACTGAAGACGACTTTATCTCCTTTTAACTTTTTTCTCTTTTTAAGTTTTTTTTTTTTAAACAACTCAAACATCCGTTACACTTTAACATAAATGATACATTAGGAAAGAGCGACGTTGTCTTGCATTTTTGCAAATCTTTTTAATGCCTAGTTTAATAGAAGACGACTAGATTCTTAAATTTACTAATGCATGCACTCTGTTGTGGTTATCAAACCATGTAACCTCTGGAAAACTCCACTGTACGCTCATGCTTTTAAAAAAATGTCATTCCTAGTCTGCTTTCATCATGCAAGTCAAATCAGGACAGTGTGCAAGACACATTTTAAGAATATGGATATGATTGATTCTTATACTTTTTTCTTGGGCTCTTTTTTAAAAACTGAGATGTAAGGGCATAAACAGTATCGGAGACTTAGGAACGTTTGGAAGTATTCTAAGTGATTAATCTTAGTTTTTAATTCCAACACACATTATTAATGATGTACACAAGCAAAATGTGAATTTCACTTAAATATGCTTGTGAAAATTTGTGTATACCTTTGAAGTTAGAACAAGTTGAAAATACTCTAGGCACTCCATATTTAAAGGGAATCCTTGAGTGAAACCGTTGGAGAAACAGAATTGTTTGCAAATATGTACCTTTAGAGTTCTCTGTGTCTTTGAATCAGTTTGGGTTTCTAGGTTGCAGGGACTGTTAGACAGTAATGTATAAAAATGTAAGGCCATACTTTAATAGTTTTGAAAGGAAGCTAAATTTGTTTCCAGTTGTTTCTGTGAACTCTAGTCTGAATCATCTGTCAGTGTGTAGTTCTCTACTGTTCCAACAACAGGAAGCATCTGGTCATTCTTCATGTAATTATTGAAAGATGCCGGGTGTATTTTTGATGTTTGCTGTTCAAATGAAAATAGATTGGCCCTTGGTTAATTTTGCTTGGTTTTAGTTTGTTTTTTTTCCCTTGGCATCTTAAAAGTGTCTTTATAATGGGCCACATCTTTTGTAGAATGGATTTTTTTTCTTGTTTCCCTTAAGTACCTGTTAAATTACAAATAGTAACACGTAAAGCATACATGAGGAATTCAGAAATCATTATATGAAATTTTAGATCATGAATTTGTATGAGAGTGCATGAGGCCCTTATCCATTCTCTCTTTGCAAGTAGCCTCAATATGAATGAAGTCACTGATGGCCTCCATTTCTTTTCTCTCACTTTGCCAACTAAAAAACCCCAACAAAATCTTGAAGTTCAGGACAACTTCGTTTTCTGGTGAATATTATCCTTTGGTCCCCATGACTTTCTATCTAGTAATCATAGTGTTTCTGTAGTATTAATGTGTCTACTTTGGGACAGTTAGAAATAGTATTACATTTAACATTTATGAAGATGCTTGTTCTGTCATGCTCTCTAGAAGGTAGATCTCTAACTGGATGAGATTAGCATCAGGGCCTGAGTGTTTCCTTAGTTTGACACCACAGTACTCTGCTCAGAGAAGATGCTTTGTTGCAGTCAGCTTCAATCAGCTGTCAGTTCAGTCATTGGTGGGCTGGTGTACCTTTATTTAAAAGGCTGAGTATGCCCATGACATAAGTGTAAGGGCTTAAGCTTGAAGTGATTTATTCACTAAAGATAAATTCATATTCATGGCCATTGACGTTTTTAGAAACAGCAATCTAAAACTTTTAGCCCTAGTTCTATTACCTTTTAATAGAATTAATGTAAAGGCTGGCCATTAGGGCCCCAAATCCTAATGCATAAAAAGAGAATGTGGGAAAGAATCATTTAAATTTTTTGTACCTGGCCAGGCGCAGTGGTTCAAGCCTGTAATACCAGCACTTTGAGAAGCTGAGGCAAGAGGACTGCCTGAGCTCAGGGGTTCGAGACCAGCCTGGGCAACTTGGTGAGACCTCATCTCTACAATATGTCAAAAAATTAGCCACCGGGGTACGGTGGCTCAAACCTGTAATCCCAGCACTTTGGGAGGCCGAGGTGAGGGAATTGCCTGAGCTCACGGGTTCGAGAACAGGCTGGGCAACTTGGCAAGACCTCGTTTCTACAATAAATCAAAAAATTAGCGTGGTGTGGTAGCACGCGCCTGTAGTTCTCACTACGTGGAAGACTGAGGCAGAAGAAGGATTGCCTGAGCCCAGTGGGCTGACGCTGGGGTGGCTATGAGTGTGCCACTGCACTGCAGCCTAGGTGACAGAGTGAGACTGACTCCAAAAAAAAAAATGTATTGAACACTCTTGTATAATTTTTTAAGTAAATAATTTTTAAGTTGGTAAAACAGTATATAGAAGGAGCAAGGTGTTAGCCCCATTTTGTGCTGGTTGTATTATATAGCTTTTTGATAGCATACAATCTTAAGTGGAACCTTGTATCCATTCTCAAACTTTAAGAACTATCTAGAGAGCTAATAAAAACACACGAAAGCCCAAGCTTAAGTAGGATAGAACCTGTTCCTCTGTTTTTCTTAAGTTCCCAAGACGATAGACACCAAAGTTTCAAAATCACTGAACTATAGAACATTTACAGGGGAACTTCATCACGATGGAAACGTTGAAGAAATGGGACATTTCAACCTAAAGAAGAGAAGCTTCTCTCTAAGAAATGATAGCTACCTTTAAATATTTGGGAGGCCTGTCACACAGAAGGTTCATATTTGACCAGAAAGAACTAGAATCAGTGGGTAGAAGTTAGAGGCAGGTTTCAACTGTCTTCCAATAGAGTTTCCTCAAAACTAAAAACAGTTATTTTTTTTTTTTTTTGCTTGGTAAACTGTTCCTGTTCACTGTCCAAGTTGTGAATTCTAGAGTAGAGGAATTGATGTGCTAAAGAATTTGAGCTAGGTTTCCTCAAGCTCACTGTAAACTTGGAGATTTTATGAATTTATGTCTAGGTTTGCAGGTATGCAGTGGAAGAGGAAAAGCTAATTGAATGAAGCAAGGTAGTTAGCTTAACTGGATCATAGTTTTCACTCTCTTGGTTAAAGAGAAGTGAGTATTAAGTGAGAGGGCTATTTGATGAAGGGCTATAAACCAAGCTGTTATTTAGCAGACTCAAAAGCCTATAAGGTATACCTTCTGACATGGAAATTCCCATTTAAAGAAAGTTAATCTTGATGTAATAAAGATGTATATGAAGGTTTAGCTGTGAGTATTCCGATTACAGCACTGTTGATAATAAACAATGGAGTGCAGTGGCACACTTAAGGCCACTACAGCCTTGACCTGCTGGGCTCAGGCAAACCTTGTCTCAGCCTTCCAAGTAACTGGAACTACATGCGTGTGTCACCACACCTAGGTAATTGTATAGACAAGGCTTGCCATGTTGCCCAGACTGGTCTCAAACCCACAGGCTCAGGCAGTCCTCTTGCCTCTGCCTCCCAAAATGCTCCCAAAGTGCTGGGATTACAGGCGTGAACCACTGTGCCTGGCATAATAAAAACTGTTTTAACCTATTTTGACCCCCACAGTAATCATGAAGTGGACACTTCTTTTTTATAAGTCAGGGTCTCACACTGTCACCCAGGCTGAAGTGCCATAGCACAATCACAGCTCACCGCAGCCTGGGCTCAGGTGATCCTTCCACCTCAGCCTCCCAAGTAACTGGAACTAGTGCCATCATGCCTAGCTAATTAAAAAAATTTTTTTTGTAGAGACAGGTCTGGCTATGTTGCCTAGGCTGGTCTTGAACTACAGGACTCAAACAATCCTCCCAATTTGGCCTCCTAGTGGATTACAGGTATGAGCCACCACATGTGACCTGAAGGTGGATACTATTACTTGCATTTTTCAGAAGAGAAAATAGGCATAGAGAAAAAGGACCTTGCTTGCCCAAGGTTACTAAGTAAGTAAGTGTTAGGTCCAGGACTTGAATCTAGCCAGTGTGACTCCAGAGCCAGTATTCTTGATCAACACTATGTTGTAAAGTTGTAAACAACGTAATGCTTCTGTTTGTTAGGGTACATCCTTACAGTGGGGGTACTGCATACCTGGCCATTAAAATAATGTTGTTGCAAGAATGTAAAGACATTGAAAAGATGCCTTGGTGTATATGAGTGAAAAAAGTAGACTTAAAAACATGATTCTATCCGGGCTCGGTGGCTCAGCCTGTAATCCCGTGCTTTTGGGAGGCTGAGGTGAGTGGATTGCCTGAGCCTGCGGGTTTGAGACCCACCTGGGCAGCGAGACCTCACCTCCACAATAAATCAAAAATCAGCTGGGCGTGGTAGCGCGCGCCTGTAGTTCCAGCTACTTGGAAGGTTGAGGCGGAAGGATCGCCGGAGCCCAGCAGGTCGAGGCTGTGGTGGCTGGGAGCGGCCACTGCGCTCCAGTCTGGGCAACAGAGTGAGACTCCAACTCAATAAAAAGTAAAAAATAAAAACATGATTCCATTTTGGTTAAAAAAAAAAAAAAATTAGAATGTATTGACCTCTGTAAGAATATGTGCCAAATTGTGAAGTGGTTATTTCTGAGTGTAATTTTATTTGTGATTATTTTATTTTTGCATATCCAACTTTTCTAACTTCTGCAATGAATATGAATTATTGTATATTGCAATTAAAAAACAGTAAGATGTTATTTTTCAATAAACAAATTAAAAATATTAACCTAAACTGAGGAATTTGGATTTTATACTCTGCATTCTATGCAAGTTGACTTGGGAATTACACATAAATGAGAATTTGTAAATGCATGAAGTGTTTCTATTCTTTCAGTTTGCTTTCTTACCGTTCTAAAATATGTCCATTGAATAAAGAAACGTATGGATTCCTACCACCTACCATAATCAGCTATTTTGTTGTGTTTTGTTCATCTTAATGTATAATATTTGAAATATTCATCCCAGTGAATCACTCTCTAGCTATGTGACTTTAGACAATTTACTTAATCTCTCTGTGCCTTAGTTTCCTCTTTTGTAAAATGAGGCTTATTATAGTACCTATCTCATGGTGGTTGGGAAGATTAAATGAGTTACTGCATATGAAGTGATCAGAACAGTGTTTGACACACAGTTCAGTAAATACTTGCAGTTGTTGTCGGCTCACAGTCTACTATTCAAAACCCTTGGAATCTAATATGTTTGTAATTAAGAATTTTTTTAAGCCAGGTGTGATGGCTCATGCCTGTAATCCCAGCACTTTGGGAGGCCGAGGTAGGAGAACTACTGAGACCTGGAGTTCAAAGACCAGCCTGGGCAACGTAGCAAGACCCTGTCTCTTAAAAAAAAAAAACAATTGCTGGACTCAGTGGCTTAGCCTGTAATCCCAGCACTTTGGGAGGCCAAAGCAAGTGGGCTGCCTGAGCCCACAGGTTTGAGACCAACCCAGGCAACTTGGTGAGACCTTGGCTCTACAATAAATAAAAAATTAACTGGGCATGGTAGTACTCATCTGTGGCTACTTGGAAGGCGGAGGCAGAAGTATCACCGGAGCCCAGCAGATCAACACTTAGGTGGCGGTGAGTGTGCCACTGCACTCCAGCCTAGGCAACAGGGTGAGACTCCAACTCAAAAAAAAAAAATTTTTTTTTATAGGCAAAGTAGTAATGTTATATAACTTTCCAACAGTCCAGTGCAATAACCATCTTCAAACACTTGAATATTTTTGTAGAAAAATGTAAGAACATTTACACTAAGTGGGATAAAGACTATAAATAGCTTCATATCAGTTCAGGTAAAGTATTAGTATCAAATGTGTTACTTTGGGTTTCAGTGCTTTTTTGGATTTTGGAATTGCAGATAAAGAACCTGTAGAATATTTACTAAATGTTGAGTCTTATTTTAATATTAAAATATCATTTTTATGGTATTGTATTACTTTATAGAACAAGGTAAATTAAATATTAAAAATGAAAGTGAAAATCATGAAAAATGTCCACTTATTATCTCCTTTGATTAAAAAGAAATATGCAAAGTCCACTGATACTGTGATACAGTGATTCTTAAAATATACTAAACCTACAGATGCTGTGATTCTGTTATATAATGTAGAATCTGTTTTTCTGGAAAAAGCTTTGAGAGTTCCTGTATCCCAATTGGCTTATGTCTCATTACACTTGAGTGATAAGCTACTTCTACTACAGTGGTTTACTATAGTAGTGATACTTCAAAGGAGATGGTAGAGGCCATCATGATAACTTTAACACACCCTACGGTTCTAGGGATGTGGAGACTGAAGTCATGAAATTAATTATAGTACCAAACTTTGGAATTAGGTTGATCCCTTTTATGACAAAGCTATTGGATGTACAGCCCATTATGACACCTAAAATCCTTTGTGTCTACAGCACATAGCATGTATCCAGACAAGAAAAATATTTAGCATGGTGTATAAGTAAATGGTTCTTAAAAATTTCCTTTATACCCTAAATGGCTTATGTCAATTCTTTGACCTTTGCCCTTGTGATTACTATGTTCCTTTATTTGTTCCTTTCATAGGAACCCTCAGTTTCTTTCCATTAGTGCTATGGTCTGAATGCTTATAGGCACCCCCTCAAATTTGTATGTTGAAATCTTAACTTCCAAGATGATAATATTAGGAGGATGGGGCCTTTGGGTGGTGGTTAGGTCAAGTGAGTGAGCCCTCGTGAATGAGGATCAGTGTTCTTTTTTTTCTTCCCTTAGGATTTTACTCTGTTGCTCAGGCTAGAGAGTAGTGGCATGATCCTTTCTCAACACATCCTTGACCTCCTGGGTCACCTCGGCCTTCTGAGTAGTTGGGACTACAGGCATGTACCACCATGCTCAGCTAATTTTTGTATTTTTTTGTAGTGATGAGGTCTCACTATATATTGCCCAGGCTGGTCTCTAACTACTGAGCTCAAATAATCATCCCACCTTGACCTTCCAAAGTGCTAGGTTTGCAGGTGTGAACCACCGTGCCCTGCTGAATTAATGCTCTTTAAAAAGAGACTCCAGAGAGCTTGGTAGCCCCTTCTGCCTTGTGAGGAAAGAGTGAAAGGACTTCTATCTAGAAGCTAGCCCTATCAGACACTGGGACACCGAATCTGCTAGCACCTTGGTCTTGGAATTCCTAGCCTCTAGAGCTGTGAGGAATAATTTTCTGTTGTTTGTAAGCTGCACAGTTAATGCTATTTTTTTTTCTGGTAGCCTAAATGGACTAAGACATTTAGCTTATTCCTATATGCATTAGTTATAGCCTGTACTTTGACATCAGTCACTTCTTTCAGATTTTACTGGACTCTTGTCAAATTTTTCTGTGGTCGGTTTCTTTTGTTTTTTTCACCGGTCACAGCATATTTGTGGAGGAAGGTGAGTAATTATGAAGATTTCTTGGTCACTATAAGTTCATGCTGTACAATGCCAAATGGGCCCTTGGCTACTTCTTGGCAATCATTTTATTAATCTCATTTTTCTTTTGTCTCATATTTCTTCTTCCTCTTTAACTCAATACTTCTTAAATGGAAAAAAAATAGGGTACAAGCTTGCACCTTTTTTTTTCTATCATCACCGTGACAGGTCTCTATTTTCATCTTATTTTTTAAATAGAAAGTAAGGGAAATCTTTTACTTAGGAATCTTGCTGCCACGGTTCAGTTCTTCTCTCTGGTCACTTTGATCATTTTCTGCAATGGTCTTTCCTCCCTACCTCTAATTATGTACAGACTTCTATATTTTGGAAGGAAAAAAAAATCAGTTTTTGTGAACTGCTGCTGTTGTTCTTTCCAGCTATTGGTCTTCTGTATTTCAAATTTGGGGTTTTTTTTGAATCAGAGTCTCACTGTCTCTCAGGCTGGAGTGCAGTGGCACACTCATGACCATTGCAGCCTCGACCTGCTGGGCTCAGGCGATCCTTCAGCCTCAGCCTTCCATGTAGCTGGAACTACAGGCGTGCACTACCATGCCCAACTAATTTTTTATTTATTGTAGAGACGAGGTCTTGCCAAGTTGCCCAGGCTGGTATTGAACCCATGGACTCAGGCAATCCGCTCACCTCGGCCTCCCAAAGTACTGGGATTACAGGCTGAGCCATCTAGCCGGGCCTGTATTTGTAGTTTTAAAGTGTTTATTATAATGCTGAATAGAGTGGACTTGTTTAATTTAGCAAACATCTATTGAGTGGAATGCTAGAAACTGCTAAATACTAAAGTACACATTAGAATAAGAATAAGATGAATTCTGTCTCACTTTCTGAGGCTTATGGGAGAGGAGAGCTTATAAACAAATGTGTAATACGATGGAATCTATGTAGTACTGGAAGTATGTTCAGGGCACTATGAGAGAGTAGAGAAGTGATTATCTTTTACAGAGAAGGTCAAAGGAAGCTTGTTGGAGGCAGTTGGGTTTTGGAAGGAGAATATGAATACTTGGTCAGGTAAATTGGAGTATGGAGAAGACTTCTCACTGCTAAGGCAGTAACATATAAAAGAGTGGGATCATGAGACAGAATAGCTCATGCAGGTAATTGTAGACAACTATATTGTTAGAATATAAATCCAAGGGGGAAATGGTGAGTTGATGAGGCTGTGGTGAGGCACAGTTCATATCCTTAAAAGTATGAGATGCATTGGAGTTACTACTTATTTAATCACTGTGCATATTAGGTTAAAATAATGTACAATCAGAATTTACTTGTAGGAAGTTGTCAGATGGGAAGCAGAGATAACATCTCTCAATAAGTCCTGTAGAGTCAGTTTTTTCTTTAGTGAAGAAATATAGCACTTGTACTCACTTGTGCCCTAGAGGAAGATGATCTACATTTGCTATGTTGTACCCCCCCCAAAAAAACCTTTAAAAACATTAAATTCTTACCTGTTACAATGAAAAGTTTATGCCAGAAGCATCTGAAGCTAAGACCTACTGAGGAAATAGGAGGTTCATATTTCAGGCTAAATTCTGGGACTTGTGTTTATGAAGTAGGATGGCAGGTAGCCAACTATTTTTTTGTTGTTGTTGAATTGGCGTCTCATTCTGTTGCCTAGACTGGAGTGCAGTGGCCGCTCCCGGCCACTGCAGCCTCTACCCGCTGGGCTCCGGCGATCCTTCCACCTCAGCCTTCCGAGTAGCTGGAGTTACAGGCACGCGCTACTGTACCCGGCTGATTTTTTAAATTTTCTGTAGAGATGAGGTCTTGCCAAGTTGTCCAGGAGGGTCTCGAACCTGCGGGCTCAGGTAATCCACTCACCTCAGCCTCCCAAAGCACGGGATTACAGGCTGAGCCACCGAGCTTGACTGGTAGCCAACTATTTAAATCACTTTTCATTTCAAGTTAAATATACATATAGTTCAATTTTACTGTATTCCATGAATACATGATTATGCCTACATTTTAGAAAGGTATTTTTATACATTTGACCAAACCACGATTTAAGACTTTATGATAATGTTTAAAATATGCAAATTTTGCTGGGCATAGTGGCTCACACTGTAATCCCAACACTTTTGGAGGCCAAGGTGAAAGGATTGCTTGAGCCCAAAATTTGAGATCAACCTAGGGAACATCTCTACAAAAAATTTAAAAATTGGGTAGATGTGGTGGAGTGCACCTGTAGTCCTAGCTACTTAGGAGGTTGAGGCAGAAGGATCGCCTGAGCCCAGGAGGTTGAGGCTGTGGTGAGTCGTGATTGTGCCACTGCACTCCAGCCTGGGTGACAGAGTGAGACCTTGACTAAAAAAAAATGCAAATTTTAAAAAGACCAAGAGAAGTATTAATAACATATACAATAAACCAGAAATATATATATATTATAATCTTTCGTGGAGACAATAAAATGGAAAAATAGGTTAAGAATGTGAATAGGCAGTTTCAGATTAGGAAACATAAATGGCTGGCACCTGTTTAATAAAGATATGCAGTCTCATTAGTAATTTGAGAGATGCATGTTAAAACACATATAACATTTTCTACTCATCCTACAGGAAAAACTTTAAAAACTTTGCTAGTAATAAGATTGTATTGTGAGGAAATAATAAATATTATGAACTACTGTTACGAGTATAAGTTAGTATAGTCAATTGGGGGTGTAATTGGTGTGGGCAATTTGGTAGTACTATCTATTAATTTTTTTTTTGTATTGGAGTCTCACTCTTGTCACCCAGACTGGAGTGCAATGGCACGCTCATGGCAACCACAGCCTCGACCTGCTGGGCTTAGGCAATCCTTCCATCTCAGCCTTCCAAGTAGCTGGAACTACAGACGCACGCCACCACACCTGGCTTTTTTTATGTTGTAGAGACGAAGTCTCACCAAATTGCCCAGGCTAGTCTCAAACCCCTGGGCTCAGGCAATCCTCTCGCCTCGGCCTCCCAAAGTGCTGGGATTACAGGCTGAGCCACTGTGCCTGGCCTCCATCTATTAATTTAGAATGCTTCTTCAAGTCTATTTTCTGCACCAGAGAAGAATTTATGTATGTATATAAGGAGGAATGTACAAATATGTTCATTGCAGCATTGTTTATTTTTTATTTTTTTTATTTTTTTTTGAGTGGAGTCTCACTCTGTCGCCCAGACTGGAGTGCAGTGGCCGCTCCTGGCCACCGCAGCCTCCACCTGCTGGGCTCCGGCGATCCTTCCACCTCAGCCTTCCGAGTAGCCGGAATTATAGGCGCGCGCTACCCCACCTGGCTAATTTTTTGATTTTATTGTAGAGATGAGGTCTTGCCTGCCCGGGCGGGTCTCGAACCCTTGGACTCAGGCAATCCACTCACCTTAGCCTCCCAAAGGCGCGGGATTACAGGCTGAGCCACCGAGCCCGGCTTGCAGCATTGTTTATAATGCTGAAAAACTGGAAAAATAAAAATCCTAAATAGGCAAATGACCAAATTGGTGTGTTCATACTGTGAAATAACATATAGCAGCTTAAAAAAAAAAAAAACTAACACATTAATCTAGGTGCAATGGTTCATGTCTGTAATCCCAGCACTTTGGGAGGCAGAGGCGAGAGCATTGCCTGAGTCCAGGGGTTTGAGACCTGTCTGGGGAACTTGGTGAGACCTCGTCTCTAGAATAAAAATAGCTTGGCATGGTGATACGTGCCTGTGGTTCCAGCTACTTGGAAGACTGAGACTGAAGGATCACCTGAGCCCAGCAAGTTGAGGCTGTGTTGGCCATGAGTGTGCCACTGCCCTCCAGCCTGGCTGACAGAGTGAGACTCCTACTCAAAAAAAAATTTTTTTTAAATGAATAAGTTGCATATAATATTGAGCTTCAAATTGTAGAGCAGTATAACAGCATGTAAATAAGGAAAGAAATCTAGAACAATACATATATATATGAGTGCAAATGCAAAGAATATGACCTGGCAGAATAAATACTAGACTGATAATAGTGCTTAACTCTTGGGTGGTGGGTAAGGTTTGAGTTTGGGGAGTAGAGATATATGGAGGGATAATCAGTGGGAACTTTAGCCTTTTCCATAATCGTTAAAATTTTTAAATTATATTTGTTTAACAGTTTATTAAAAATAATATTAATCAGTTTGGCAACAAGATGAACAATAGTTGATGAAGGGGAAACCAATTCTTGACAATGACAAAGAGAATGATGAGCAAAAGACTAATTTAAAAATGATGTGAAACTGAGCATGGTGGCTCACTCCTGTAATCCCAGCACTTTGGGAGGCAGAGGCGAGAGGATTGCCTGAGCCCAGGGGTTTGAGACCAGCCTGGGAAACCTGGAGAGACCACATCTCTACAATAAATCAAAAATTAGCTGGATGTGGTGCACAACTGTGATTCCAGCTACTTAGCAGGCTGAGTAGCGAAAGGATCGCCTGAGCCCAGCAGGTCAAGACTGTGGTGACTGTGAGTGTGCCATTGCACTCCAGCCTGGGCAATGGAGTGAGACTCCCAACTCTAAACATAAAAAATAAAAATGATGTGAGGGCAATTTGACAATATCTGTCAAATTTACAAGTATATTTACCTTGTCCCAGCAGTCGTACTTGAGGGAATTTATCCTACAAATATATGAAATGATATATCTACACAGTTATTAATTATGGTGTTGTTTATAATAACACTATTGTCCAGCTAGAGGAGACACTAATAGAGTCATATCTACACAAAGCGTACTGTGTAGCTATATAAAAAATGAGGAAGCTGTGAATTAATAGGAAAAGATCTCCAGGATGTGTTAAGTAACAAAAATAAGTGAGAACAGTGTCTTGTAATATCTTTTGGTAATTATAGAAATACTGGAAGGACACCCATGAAACTAGTAAAGGTGATTACTTGTTTTGTCTAGGTTGGGGCAGTGAAGGGTGTAAATACTTTCACCGAGATTTTTTTTTTTTTTTTTTTTTTTTAGATAGAATCTCACTGTTGCTTGGGCTGAAGGGCAGTTGTGCAATTATAGCTTACTGCAACCTCAGCCTGCTGGGCTCAAGTGATCCTTATGCGTCAGTATCCCAAGTAACTGGGACTACAGTGGGAGCTACCACACCCGGATCATTTTTTATATTTTTGGTATACTCGGGGTCTCATTGTGTTGCCCAGGCTGGTCTTGACCTCCTGACTTCAAGTGATTCTCCTCCCTTGGCCTCCCCAAGTTCTGGGATTGCATGCATGAGCTACTGCACCCTGCCTTCATTGAGAATTTTTAATGTATACATTTCTGTGTTTGGATTTCTGAGCGATGTGAAAGTATTGCCTATTGAAAAAAATGGAGAGAAAAAGAACTGTAAAGTAGACCATGTAGGACATGATGACTAACAATCTTAGTCCACTTGGGGTGCTGTAACAAAATGCTATAAACGGATGGCTTATAAACAACAGAAACTTATTTCTCACAGTTCTGGAGGCTGGGAAGTTCAAGATCAGGTTACTGTAAGGTTCGCTGTCTGGTGAGGGCCCATTTCCTATTTTTTAGACGGAGCCTTTTCGCTGTGTCCTCATGTGATGGGAGGGACAAGACAGAATTCCATTCATGGACTTGTAAATAGAATAAAGTCCAACCTCATGACTTAATCCCCACCCCCAAAGGTAATTTAAACCCATCACATTGGGTTTAGGATTTTAACAGATGAGTTTGGAGGGGGACACAAACATTCAGACCAACTGTATGTAGAAGATGAGAAAGAGGGAGAAGTTTAGGGGTCTCCTAGATTTCCCTAAATTGGGAGGTAAGAGTGTGATAGCATTATCAGGGAATGCAGGAGGAAGGTTTTGGCATGTGCATGGGAAATTCTGGACATGCTAATTGACAAATCCTTACTATTCCTTTTTAGTTTAGTGTATATTGGTATGATTCCGGTACTTTATGTATGGAAGTGTCTCACCCTATTGCCCAGGCTGGAGTACAGTGCATGCTCATAGACATTACAATTTCAACCTGCTGGGTCCGGGCGATTCTTCTGCCTGAGCCTTCCAAGTAGCTGGAATCACAGGTGCATGTCATCCCACCTGGCTATTTTTTTGATTTATTGTAGATTGAGGTCTTGCCAGATTGCCCAGACTGGTCTTGAACCCCTGGACTCATGTGGTCCTCTCATCTCTGCCCTCCAAAGTGCTGGGATTACTGGCATGAGCCACCACACCTGGCAAGATATGGAATTTTTGAGTTTATCTTAAGCATGACTATTAAATAGTAGTCAATAAATATTTTTTATCCTTGGATGTTGTATTCTAGATTTTATGAAGATCAGCAATAATCTCATAATCTTACAAACATAATTGAGACACTGATAAGCATAGGTAGAATGTAGATAAATAGAAAATGCATGTCTGGTAAATACATAGATTATGTGGGAAGTAGGAACTTAATTTATTAGCATGGTTCTAATTTTTTTTTTTTTGAGTTGGAGTCTCACTCGGTAGCCCAGACTGGAGTGCAGTGGCCACTCCCGGCCACCGCAGCCTTGACCTGCTGGGCTCTGGCGATCCTTCAGCCTCAGCCTTCCAAGTAACCGGAATTACAGACATGCGCTACCACGCCCGGCTTATTTTTTTATTTTATTGTAGAGATGAGGTCTCGCTGCCCAGGTGGGTCTCGAACCCGTGGGTTCAGGCAATCCACTCACCTCAGCCTCCCAAAGGCACGGGATTACAGGCTGAGCCACCGAGCCCGGCTGCATGGTTCTAATTTAATGCCATCTTTTGGTATCTGAAATACAAAGAAACTAAAATAGTTTTGAATAAGGAAGTGATCTGTAGTTTGGGGTAGTTTAGGTTATACTGTAATATTTAAAACCAAGGTTTGGGGAAGTTTATAATAGAGCATAAAAGTATTTTTTTATGTGTACATTTGGGATTTACTGCATATAAAACAAAGGAAAGTTAACCTAGTGGAGACAAGGAGACACAACATAATGGGTGCTGCTTAAAACACACCGTCACTATATAATTTGGGGTTTAAAATTTTTTTGAATGAGTTATATTTCAGAACCTGATTTTTGAGGTCGTAAATTATCCAGACTTCTTTCACCAGATTTTTATTTGGCTAGAGTCAAAAATAAAGAGGAGCATAAATAAAGCACATACTTGCAGGACTTGCAAATAAATTTAGTAGTTCTTTTCTGGGTTTATGTTAATAAGGATTTGAATGTGGAATAGTAATGACAACTGCTAAGTAATTCATGCTTGAAGTTTAAAATTTTTAACCTTTTTATGTCTAAAGAGAAGACATTTTTTGGTCAAAAGTTTACTTTTTAAAATGCTTTAAAAATTGCAAATATAACAACATTTGTGTACTTAACCCTGAATTGTACCCCACATCTTTAAAATAAAACAATTTTAAAATATTACAAATAATGCATTTATAGAATCATATAACAATTAGAGGTGGTCTTGTTTAAGCAAGAGTGAAGAGGGGCTGAAACTCTTACTGTTCTGTTACCTCCAACCTGTGCTTATCTCTTTACGGACTGCCCTTCTCAACCCTAAAGTCTTCTGGAACTTTGGGAAATACAATTTGTGGAATGCTAGATTGGGCTGTGCTAGAGTTTGGATTTGGGTGGACTCTGACTTATCTTTTTGTGTCCAGGTGAGTGAATGGATGGACATTATATAGAAATTCACTTTAATTCAAGAAGTATTTAGTTCACTGGTTTTTAAGCTGGGGTGATTTTGCCCTGGGGGACATTTTACAATATCTAGAGACTTTTTTGGGTGTTGTAAAATGGAGGTGGGGTAGTATGCTGCTAGTATCTAATGGGTAGAAGCCAGAAGGGATGCTGCTAAATAGATATACACAGGACAATCCCTCACAACAAGGAGCTGTTGAGCTCATAATGTCAGTGGTGCTGAGGTAGAGAAACTCTTGGTTATTTGATTACCACCTATGTGTGCTTCACTGTTCTAAAGTAATTCTGGATGCAAAAGACACAAAAGCAAGTCACAGCTCTACCCATAAGAAGCTTATAAACTAGCTAAAGCTTCTCAAACTTAACAAATCTATGGCCAAACTCTTTAAGACCTGACCTACCATATCTCACTCGGCTATCCTTATCTTAGTAAATAGTTCTACTTTTCACTAGGTTGTTCAGGCCAAAAACCTGAGAGTCATTTCTGACTCCTCTTTTTTCTGTGTACCAACATCTAATACAGTTGACCTTTGAACATCTTGAGGGTTGGGGCACTGACACCCTGCATAGTCAAAAATTTGAGTATACGTTTTGACTCCCCAAATACTTAACTACAAATAGCCTACTGTTGACCAGAAACCTTACTGAGATCCTAAACAGTTAACACGTTTTGTATGTTACATGGATTATATACTGTATTCTTAGCCTAAAGTAAGCTAGAGAAAATAAAATGTTACTAAGAAAATCATAAGGAAAATACATCTATAGTATTGTACTGTGTTTATCAGTACTATAAATTTTTGTCATCTGTTTACAAGATGAATTGTTTGTCTTAATTGGTAGGCAGCAACAGTGGCAGACATCAATCTATGGTACGTATCAAGCAATTCAACATCTTATACTATCATGGATTTTTTTCTGTTTCTTGAGAGCACGTCCAGCATTACTAGTGACTTCATATGGATTCCATAGTATTACTCAAGGTTTATGACTTTGCCCTAAATGATGAAAAATACACAAGAACCTTGACAGATCGCTTTTTACTGTGATAGCAGTTTACTAGAGAGACGAGCTGCTTATGCAGAGATCATTAGCATCACACATCATTTTAAGCAGATATTAGCAACACTGGAGCTCATGAAATAGCCACAAGAAGTAGCTACGAAATTATCACAATGTACAGTATGTACTAAAGTTATTTTTATGCAGTAAAGATTTAGTACTGCATCTTTACATTTGTTTACATTTCTCTTGATTGGAAATAGTACCATGTGGCCTGTGTTTATGTAAGTTTTGATAAATTTTAACTTTAAATTTTTTTTTAAGAGACAAGGTCTTGCTTTGTTGCCCAGACTGTATTTGAACTCTGCACCCCAACCTGGGTAACAGAGTAAGACCTGACTGATTTTTTTTTTTGGTAGAGACAGGGTTTTGCTACATTGCCAAGACTAGTCTTAAACTCCTGACTTCAAGCTTCTGCTTCCGCCTCCCAAAGCACTGGGATTACAGGTGTGAGCCACCGTACCCAGACCTCCAGTATATTCACTGAAAACCACATATAAGTGGATTCATGCAGTTCAAGTGTTGTTTAAGGATCAACTAGACATCAAGAGGGTTAGTTAACTCTACTTTAAAATTTATTTTGCATCTGGGT
Source organism: Carlito syrichta (assembly GCF_000164805.1). Classification (NCBI taxonomy): domain Eukaryota; kingdom Metazoa; phylum Chordata; class Mammalia; order Primates; family Tarsiidae; genus Carlito; species Carlito syrichta. The sequence goes on from NW_007247424.1 coordinate 159,026, forward strand.
CATAGTGGCCTAGATTATTTAGACCAGTCTTTTTGAAAACAACTGAAAATATTGATAAGATACATAGAACACTACCTGAGAACTTTGAAGAACTGAGAAGATAGAATATGATATGCCAAATTCTGGAAGGAAGCCGAAAGCAATAGAGGTTAGTAGAGGTTAGCAGAATACCTGGAGAACTGAGGCCGGTTTTGCCTTGTGTGTTTGCTAATATCAAGAAACTGTTCATTCATCAATTTCTATTCATCAGTTTTATGGGGTGAGGTAGACCAACTAAGATGCAGAGCCCACCCAGCGTGAGCTTGTAAAGGCTTTTAAGACGGTCCTTCATAATTAGGGTTACATTCCATATGCCTACACCTGAGGGGTAAGGATGAACCAGAACTAGCCCCTTTCCTCACCTACCTCCCAGCCAAATATCGGGACTTCAGGGCATGTTGTGTTGGCACTGAGCAGAGGAGGAGAAAAAAAGGGAAAGGAAACATGCAAATGGAAGCTTCTACAAAGCTGTGGTCATACATAGCCTAGGTGTGAGCCTTAAGTCATGATTTAATTTAGGTTGGTTCCTGACTGGTAGTGCCTCCCAGGTGCTTGGCAGAAACAAGTGCAAATATTTTCTGGAGGAGGCCTCCTTTATTGTAGGCCTCCCACAAATAATTTTTCAAGTCCAGCTACCAGCACATAGTCAAAGATAGCCAGACATAAAAGGAGACAAGGAACCATGGGCAAGAATCAGTGGAAAACGATTTTCATAGTGATCATACATTAGAATTAAGTGATACATAGTAAAGCAACTTTGTGTACTATATTTACAGAAATAAATGACAAGCTTGAAGACAGAGACAGGAAACGTTTTTACTTATATATTTATGCATTCATTAGAGACAAGAGCTAGCTCTGTTGCTCAGGCTGAAGTACAGAGGCAGGATCCTGGCTCGCCACAGTCTCAGACTGTTGTTTCAAAAGTAGCATTGCAGATTTGAGAAAAACAAATATAGATTCTGGAATAAAAAATAACGGTACGGTTCGCAGCAGATTGAACACATCAGAAAAATTATCAAACTGGAATACAGATCAGATGAAATTACAGCTTAGAGGCAAAAAAGATGGAAAACGAAAAGATAGGATAAGAGACATGGGAAGGAAGAATGGGGAATTTGAAGAGATAATGGCTGATATTTTTCCAAAACAATGAAAGATACCAAATCAGGATTCAAGAATCTCAACAAACCCTAATTAAGATAAAAATAAGTCCACACCTAAACACATCATAATAAAGCCACATAAAACCAGTAACATAAAGAAAAATCATAAAAGTAACTGGACAAAAAACCCATCAAAGGAGTAAGAGTTAAACTAACAGATGACTCCTCAACTGCAACAATGGAAGCCAGAAGCCAGTGAAATAATACCTGCGATGTGAAATAAAAACTACCTGCCAACCTAGAAGTTTATGCCCAGTGAAAATATATTAAAATAATTATGGTGAAATAAGGAGTCCTTCAGACAAAACAGCTTGTCACCAACATCTTACTCAAGAAAGATAATTTAAAGCAGCACTGTTCTGTAGAAGTTTCTATTATGATAGAAATGTTCTTTATCTGTGCTATCCAATATTATAGTCAGTCATAAGCCACACAGGGCTTTTTGGACACTTGAAATGTGGCTAGTGGCCAGGCGTGGTGACTCACACCTACAATCCCAGTACTTTGGGAGGCTGAGGTAAGAGGATTGCCTGAGCCCACGGGTTCGAGAGTATCCTGGGCAACTTGGCGAGACCTCATCTCTGCATTAAATCAAAAAATTAGCTGGGTGTGATGGTGTGCACCTGTAGTTCCAGCTACTCAGAAGGTTGAGGCAAAAGAATCGCCTGAGCCTAGCAGGTCGAGGCTGCGGTGGCTGTGAGCCTGCCACTGCACTGCAGCCTAGATGACAGAGTGACAGAGTGAGACGCCAACTCAAAAAAAAAAAAAAAAAAAAAATGTGGCTAGTGTGACTGATGAATTGAATTTTTTGTTTTACTTTAATTTTAATTAATTTTAATAGCCATATGCACCATATTGAGCAGCACATTTCTGAAGGATGCATTTTGGGCAGAAAGAAGTTGATCTAAAATTGCAGGAACAAAGTATATGAAGTATATATGAAAGGTAAAAGTGATGTATATTTGGAAATAGAAAATTAATATGGATTGCATTAAATTTAGTAAAAATGTCTAATGCATTAAAAACGATAATAACAGGAGTGGGATCAATGGAGTTTTAGGTTCTAAGGTTGTTGTTTTTTCTAAAAGGAGGGTAATTTTAAAAACTCTTTGTTATAGAAAATTTTAAATACATAAAAGAGTATAATGAATTCTCATATATTCATTAACCAGCTTCAATCATTAACAGTTGATGACTAAATTGTTTTTATATATACCCCCAGTTATTTTAAAATACATCCTAAGTATCACATTATTTAGTACATATATGTATGTGTACTTTTAAGAGGCCGGGTCTCTCTGTCACCTATGTTAGACTGTGGTGGACTGATCGTAGCTCACTGCAACCTTGAACTCTTGGGCTCAAGTGATCCGCCTGTCTCAGCCTCCTGAGTAGATGGGACTACAGGCCCACATACCACTGCACCCAGCTAAACATAATGGTTTTCTTTTCTTCACCAAAAATGTGAACTCAATCTATACTACAAACCGGGCTCGGTGACTCAGCCTGTAATCCTGCGCCTTTGGGAGGCTGAGGTGAGTGGATTGCCTGAGCCCACGGGTTCGAGACCCACCTGGGCAGCGAGACCTCATCTCTACAATAAATCAAAAAATCAGCCGGGCGCGGTAGTGCGCGCCTGTAATTCCAGCTACTTGGAAGGCTGAGGTGGAAGGATCGCATCGCCGGAGCCCAGCAGGTCGAGGCTGCGGTGGCTGGGAGTGGCCACTGCACTCCAGTCTGGGTGACAAAGTGAGACTCCAACTCAAAAAAAAAAACAAAATCTATACCACAGTATCATAGAAAAAAATAATTCCTTAATGTTATACACTTTGGCAGTGTTCTCATTTTCATAATGATCTCAAAAAATGGTATTTTCAAACTTTCATATGATTTCTTCAAATTGGAATCTGGCCTGGACGTGATGACTCACATCTGTAATCACAGCACTTTGGGAGGCCAAGGTGAGAGATTGTTTGAGCAAGTGTTTGAGACTACCCTAGGCAACATAGTGAGACCTTGTTTCTACAAAAAATAAAAATTAGCCAGGTAAGCTTGTAGTCCCAGCTACTCTGGAGGCTGAGGAGGATGGATCACTTGAGTCCAGGAGTTGGAGGCTGCACTGAACTGTGATTGTGCCGCGGCACTCAAGTCTAGGTGACAAAGTGAGACTCTGACTCAGACAAAAGAAGTAACCAGGCTTTGTGGTATGTGCGTGTAGTCTCAGCTACTTGGGAGGCTGAGGCAGGAGGATCACTTGAGCCCAGGAGTTTGAGGCTTTGGTGAGCCATGATCATGCCTCTACACTCTAGCCTGGGTAACAGAGTGAAACCCTGTTTTTTGTTTTGTTTTGTTTTGTTTTTTTAAAATTGGAATCTGAACAGGGTTTATATATTACATTTGGTTGATATGTTACTTAGGTCTTTAAAATCTACAGGTTTTTTTTGAGAAAGGGATAATAAAGATTTTGATTAATTTTAGACTTTACTGCATGGTATAATTTCTAGCGAAGCATTAAAAGAACAGAAACAGAGTATAACTTCTAAATCAGCATAGGAAATAAATAGACTTTTAAAAAATTAATCAAAAAGAAGACGGTAAGAAAAGAGAAAAGAAATTGAACAGGGACAAATAGCACAAATTAATGATGTTAGATTTCAGCCTAGATATACAGTAATTAAATGTAGAAAGTCTAAATGACACCCAGGTATCATCCCATCCTGAGGAACCATCAGCTCCTGTCTGAAAGTTTTCTAACTAGTACCTCTGCTTCATTTCTTGCCTTCCTTTATGTATTAACCTTATATAACAACAGTAGTCTTTTTAAAATATCAGTCATATCCCAGTGCTCTCCTGTTTAAAACACTCTAACAGCTTCCTAGTAAACTCAATAGAATGCACTCATTACTAGTGTCTGTAAGACTCTACATGATCCAGCCTATTCAAATCTATATGATTGCAATTTCTGTTATGCTTTTTCAGTGTGGCTCAAGATTCTTACACTTGCTGTTCCCTCTTTCTGAATCACCAAAGTCACTCAGAATTCTTAGTTGTTTCTAAGCAGTCAAAACTCTCTCTAGATAATGTAGCAGAAAAGGAATTGTTCGCTGGAAGGAAAAAACTGCTACCATTACTGTTGTTGTAGTCTGCTGCCATTCTTGCCACAACAGGTTCTGTGCACTTTCTACTTTTTTGTACACTATCTTCTAAGTTAAAAGTCCAGCACAAATGCTGCTCTGTTGGCGTGGAGGTCATATGACTGTACCCTAGCACATGGGAAGCTTGGAAAGTAGGCAGCGGTCTCTGCCTTCTTTCAAGACTGATGAAGGGGGATTCCCCAGGCTTATAAAGATGCTTAGATTCTAAGCAACCAAAAGAATGACAAGTCATCATGATGCTTCCTTTGGATCCTCCCTTGCTTTGCTTTTCCCTTTCATTCCTGTTTTTCTACTCAGTTGTCACCTCCTTTAAGGGGCCTCTCCTGATCACTATCTCTGAAATAGCAACTCCTCTTCCCTAATCCAGTACTCTGTTTCGTGCCTGCCTTACTTTTTCTTCATAGCATATATCACCACCACCACTACTACTATTATTTGTTTATTTCTTTATTGCCAAGGTCTCTTCACAGAACATAAACTCCTTCCTGTTAAAATTCTCGGTAAATATTTGTTTAATTAACGAAGGAGAATCATGTTGTAGATTATAGTATAAAGTGCTGAGAAAATTTAAAGGGAAAGATTCTTGAGTTAGCTAATCTAAGAAAACCTTATTGAAGAAGAAATCTTTTTCCAAATGGGCTTTGATTGAAGTATAGGATTTAGAGAGAAGGGATGTAACCATTCTAAACTGGAAAAATCGCATGAGGAAGGACATTGGCTCTGGGATAAGGTGAGCATGTGTAGACTGAGGAATGGGACTTGTTTAGAATAAGTTGACTGTCAGGGCCTTATCTTAAGTGAGAGTTGAGAAAAACGGATGAGGTGAATGTGTGAGGTTGTGGCAGTTGATAGAGGGACTTGAATTGCGAGGTAGGTCTTTTGATTGCTGGGGAGTAAGAGATAACTAGTTTGTTTTTTAAAATGAAAACAGACTATGGTATTTTCACATAGCTGAGTATCATGCAGCTGTAAAACACCATGAGAGCAATATCTATGCAGTATTTTCCGGGATATATATTAAGTGTGGAAGAAAAACTAAGTGCAGAACAATGTGTATATAGTATTCTCTTTTTGTGCAGGAATTAGAGTGTGGGGGAGTAGAGAATAAGAATATATATGTTCTGATTTATGTTGCAAAGAGGAAAATTTTTAAAAAATTAAAAACTGATAAAATTGTTACCCTTTGGTGGAGAGTGGGTCAGAATTGCTTGAAGAAATGGGTGAAAAAGATTTTTTAGTATTCTTTTTAATTTAGTTTTGACTTATGTAAATATTTTACACACAAAAATTACAATAAAATAAAAAAAATTTTTAATTCCTAAAATTAAAAGCAAACTTGAACAATTGAATCTATGTGTACATCAAAATATTTATTTAAATACATGGAGAAAAACACTTTCAAGTGACTTTTGAGCGTAATACTAAGTGGCATATATGTTAAGAACAAAAAGAACCGCGAAGAAATATTCAACTGCATTCTTTTTTTTTTTTTTTTTGAGTTGGAGTCTCACTCTGTCGCCCAGACTGGAGTGCAGTGGCTGCTCCCGGCCACCGCAACCTCGACCTGCTGGGCTCCAGCAATCCTTCCACCTCAGCCTTCCAAGTAGCTGGAACTACAGGCGCGTGCTACCACATCTGGCTAATTTTTTGATTTATTGTAGAGATGAGGTCTCACCAAGTTGCCCAGGCGGGTCTTGAACCCGTGGGCTCAGGCAATCCACTCACCTCAGCTTCTCAAGGCATGGGATTACAGGCTGAGCCACCGAGCCTGGCTAACTGCATTCATTTTATTGCTAGTTGTAATATTGGTAATTTTTATTTTGGCACCATATGGTATATATAGTAGAATAAAGCCAATACATCTTTTTTAAAAACTTTTTTTAATTTTAAATATGTGGGATACAATTCAGGGTTAGGAATACAAATGTTCATTATGCAGATACCCTTTTTGATGAGGTATGCCCCTCCCTCCCCTGGCAGTTTCCCTCAACTGCAAATCCCATCCCCTCTCCCCCGGCAGTTTCCCACTACTGCCAATCCCTTTCTTACAGTGTTAGTTAATTGTTCAAGATCCACTTATGAGTGAGAACATATGGTACTCTGTTCTTTGTTTCTGTGATAGATCA